>NC_080672.1:204359312-204466812 GCF_030247195.1 Topomyia yanbarensis | reverse complement strand
ACACAGAAATTTCTCATATAAACTATAGGAAAAATTAAAAATAGAATTTTTATTTTTGATGCTAAATGTGTTCAAGGTGCATGAAACGTCGAGATTTGATGCAAACTGGAAAAAAAATTTGACGACGGTTCACTTTTTTGGATTTTGGCACATTTTTGCCTTTCTCATATAGAAAGGTTATGCAATCACTCTGAAAAACGTCAATCTAATCCCGGCCCGGAGGGCCGAGTGTCATATCCCATTCGACTCAGTTCTTCGAGATCGGAAAAAGTCTGTATGTGTGTATGTATGTGTGTGTATGTGTGTGTATGTGTGTGTGTATGCGTGTGTGTATGTTTGTGCGTATGTGTCAAATAATGTCACTCATTTTTCTCAGAGATGGCTGGACCGATTTGGCCAAACTTAGTCTCAAATGAAAGGTGCAACCTTCCCATCGGCTGCTATCGAATTTTGGATCGATCGGAATTCTGGTTCCGGAATTACGGGTTTCAGAGTGCGGCCACACAGAAATTTCTCATATAAACTATAGGAAAAATTAAAAATAGAATTTTATTTTTGATTTTTCCTATAGTTATATTTTTGAGATTTGATGCAAACTGGAAAAAAAATTTGACGACGGTTCACTTTTTTGGATTTTGGCACATTTTTGCCTTTCTCATATAGAAAGGTTATGCAATCACTCTGAAAAATGTCAACCTAATCCCGGCCCGGAGGGCCGAGTGTCATATCCCATTCGACTCAGTTCGTCGAGATCGGAAAAAGTCTGTATGTGTGTGTATGTGTGTATGTATGTGTGTTTGTATGTGTGTGTATGTGTGTGTGTATGTATGTGCGTATGTGTCAAATAATGTCACTCATTTTTCTCAGAGATGGCTGGACCGATTTGCCCAAACTTAGTCTCAAATGAAAGGTGCAACCTTCCCATCGGCTGCTATTGAATTTTGGATCCATCGGAATTTTGGTTCCGGAATTACGGGTTTCAGAGTGCGGCCACACAGAAATTTCTCATATAAACTATAGGAAAAATTAAAAATAGAATTTTTATTTTTGATGCTAAATGTGTTCAAGGTGCATGAAACGTCGAGATTTGATGCAAACTGGAAAAAAAATTTGACGACGGTTCACTTTTTTGGATTTTGGCACATTTTTGCCTTTCTCATATAGAAAGGTTATGCAATCACTCTGAAAAACGTCAATCTAATCCCGGCCCGGAGGGCCGAGTGTCATATCCCATTCGACTCAGTTCTTCGAGATCGGAAAAAGTCTGTATGTGTGTGTATGTATGTGTGTGTATGTGTGTGTATGTGTGTGTGTATGCGTGTGTGTATGTTTGTGCGTATGTGTCAAATAATGTCACTCATTTTTCTCAGAGATGGCTGGACCGATTTGGCCAAACTTAGTCTCAAATGAAAGGTGCAACCTTCCCATCGGCTGCTATCGAATTTTGGATCGATCGGAATTCTGGTTCCGGAATTACGGATTTCAGAGCGCGGCCACACAGAAATTTCTCATATAAACTATAGGAAAAATTAAAAATAGAATTTTTATTTTTGATGCTAAATGTGTTCAAGGTGCATGAAACGTCGAGATTTGATGCAAACTGGAAAAAAAATTTGACGACGGTTCACTTTTTTGGATTTTGGCACATTTTTGCCTTTCTCATATAGAAAGGTTATGCAATCACTCTGAAAAACGTCAACCTAATCCCGGCCCGGAGGGCCGAGTGTCATATCCCATTCGACTCAGTTCGTCGAGATCGGAAAAAGTCTGTATGTGTGTATGTATGTGTGTGTATGTGTGTGTATGTATGTGCGTATGTGTCAAATAATGTCACTCATTTTTCTCAGAGATGGCTGGACTGATTTGCCCAAACTTAGTCTCAAATGAAAGGTGCAACCTTCCCATGCTATTGAATTTTGGATCGATCGGAATTCTGGTTCCGGAATTACGGGTTTTAGAGTGCAGCCACACAGAAATTTCTCATATAAACTATAGGAAAAATCAAAAATAGAATTTTTATTTTTGATGTTAAATATGTTCAAGGTGCATGAAACGTCGAGTTTTGATGCAAACTAGAAAAAAAAATTGACGACGGTTCACTTTTTCGGATTTTGGTACATTTTTGCCTTTCTCATATAGAAAGGTTATGCAATCACTCTGAAAAACGTCAACCTAATCCCGGCCCGGAGGGCCGAGTGTCATATCCCATTCGACTCAGTTCGTCGAGATCGGAAAAAGTCTGTATGTGTGTGTGTATGTATGTGTGCGTATGTGTGTGTATGTGTGTGTATGTATGTGCGTATGTGTCAAATAATGTCACTCATTTTTCTCAGAGATTGCTGGACCGATTTGCCCAAACTTAGTCTCAAATGAAAGATGCAACCTTCCCATCGGCTGCTATTGAATTTTGGATCGATCGGAATTCTGGTTCCGGAATTACGGGTTTCAGAGTGCGGCCACACAGAAATTTCTCATATAAACTATAGGAAAAATTAAAAATAGAATTTTTATTTTTGATGCTAAATGTGTTCAAGGTGCATGAAACGTCGAGATTTGATGCAAACTGGAAAAAAAATTTGACGACGGTTCACTTTTTTGGATTTTGGCACATTTTGCCTTTCTCATATAGAAAGGTTATGCAATCACTCTGAAAAACGTCAACCTAATCCCGGCCCGGAGGGCCGAGTGTCATATCCCAATCGACTCAGTTCGTCGAGATCGGAAAAAGTCTGTATGTGTGTATGTGTGTATGTGTGTGTGTATGTCTGTGTATGTGTGTGTTTATGTATGTGCGTATGTGTCAAATAATGTCACTCATTTTTCTCAGAGATGTTTGGACCGATTTGCCCAAACTTAGTCTCAAATGAAAGGTGCAACCTTCCCATCGGCTGCTATTGAATTTTGGATCGATCGGAATTCTGGTTCCGGAATTACGGGTTTCAGAGTGCGGCCACACAGAAATTTCTCATATAAACTATAGGAAAAATTAAAAATAGAATTTTTATTTTTGATGCTAAATGTGTTCCAGGTGCATGAAACGTCGAGATTTGATGCAAACTGGAAAAAAAAATTTGACGGCGGTTCACTTTTTTGGATTTTGGCACATTTTTGCCTTTCTCATATAGAAAGGTTATGCAATCACTCTGAAAAACGTCAACCTAATCCCGGCCCGGAGGGCCGAGTGTCATATCCCATTCGACTCAGTTCGTCGAGATCGGAAAAAGTCTGTATGTGTGTGTATGTGTGTGTATGTATGTGCGTATGTGTCAAATAATGTCACTCATTTTTCTCAGATATGGCTGGACCGATTTGCCCAAAATTAGTCTCAAATGAAAGGTGCAACCTTCCCATCGGTTGCTATTGAATTTTGGATCGATCAGAATTCTGGTTCCGGAATTACGGGTTTCAGAGTGCGGCCACACAGAAATTTCTCATATAAACTATAGGAAAAATTAAAAATAGAATTTTTATTTTTGATGCTAAATGTGTTCAAGGTGCATGAAACGTCGAGATTTGATGCAAACTGGAAAAAAAATTTGACGACGGTTCACTTTTTTGGATTTTGGCACATTTTTGCCTTTCTCATATAGAAAGGTTATGCCATCACTCTGAAAAACGTCAACCTAATCCCGGCCCGGAGGGCCGAGTGTCATATCCCATTCGACTCAGTTCGTCGAGATCGGAAAAAGTCTGTATGTGTGTGTGTGCGTATGTGTGTGTGTATGTATGTGCGTATGTGTCAAATAATGTCACTCATTTTTCTCAGAGATGGCTGGACCGATTTGCCCAAACTTAGTCTCAAATGAAAGGTGCAACCTTCCCATCGGCTGCTATTGAATTTTGGATCCATCGGAATTTTGGTTCCGGAATTACGGGTTTCAGAGTGCGGCCACACAGAAATTTCTCATATAAACTATAGGAAAAATTAAAAATAGAATTTTATTTTTGATGCTAAATGTGTTCAAGGTGCATGAAACGTCGAGATTTGATGCAAACTGGAAAAAAAATTTGACGACGTTTCACTTTTTTGGATTTTGGCACATTTTTGCCTTTCTCATATAGAAAGGTTATGCAATCACTCTGAAAAATGTCAACCTAATCCCGGCCCGGAGGGCCGAGTGTCATATCCCATTCGACTCAGTTCGTCGAGATCGGAAAAAGTCTGTATGTGTGTGTATGTGTGTATGTATGTGTGTTTGTATGTGTGTGTATGTGTGTGTATGTATGTACGTATGTGTCAAATAATGTCACTCATTTTTCTCAGAGATGGCTGGACCGATTTGCCCAAACTTAGTCTCAAATGAAAGGTGCAACCTTCCCATCGGCTGCTATTGAATTTTGGATCCATCGGAATTTTGGTTCCGGAATTACGGGTTTCAGAGTGCGGCCACACAGAAATTTCTCATATAAACTATAGGAAAAATTAAAAATAGAATTTTTATTTTTGATGCTAAATGTGTTCAAGGTGCATGAAACGTCGAGATTTGATGCAAACTGGAAAAAAAATTTGACGACGGTTCACTTTTTTGGATTTTGGCACATTTTTGCCTTTCTCATATAGAAAGGTTATGCAATCACTCTGAAAAACGTCAACCTAATCCCGGCCCGGAGGTCCGAGTGTCATATCCCATTCGACTCAGTTCTTCGAGATCGGAAAAAGTCTGTATGTGTGTGTGTATGTATGTGTGTGTGTGTGTATGTATGTGTGTGTATGTGTGTGTATGTGTGTGTATGTGTGTGTGTATGCGTGTGTGTATGTTTGTGCGTATGTGTCAAATAATGTCACTCATTTTTCTCAGAGATGGCTGGACCGATTTGCCCAAACTTAGTCTCAAATGAAAGGTGCAACCTTTCCATCGGCTGCTATTGAATTTTGGATCGATCGGAATTCTGGTTCCGGAATTACGGATTTCAGAGCGCGGCCACACAGAAATTTCTCATATAAACTATAGGAAAAATCAAAAATAGAATTTTTATTTTTGATGCTAAATGCGTTCAAGGTGCATGAAACGTCGAGATTTGATGCAAACTGGAAAAAAAATTTGACGACGGTTCACTTTTTTGGATTTTGGCACATTTTTGCCTTTCTCATATAGAAAGGTTATGCAATCACTCTGAAAAACGTCAACCTAATCCCGGCCCGGAGGGCCGAGTGTCATATCCCATTCGACTCAGTTCGTCGAGATCGGAAAAAGTCTGTATGTGTGTATGTATGTGTGTGTATGTGTGTGTGTGTATGTATGTGCGTATGTGTCAAATAATGTCACTCATTTTTCTCAGAGATGGCTGGACTGATTTGCCCAAACTTAGTCTCAAATGAAAGGTGCAACCTTCCCATGCTATTGAATTTTGGATCGATCGGAATTCTGGTTCCGGAATTACGGGTTTTAGAGTGCAGCCACACAGAAATTTCTCATATAAACTATAGGAAAAATTAAAAATAGAATTTTTATTTTTGATGTTAAATATGTTCAAGGTGCATGAAACGTCGAGTTTTGATGCAAACTAGAAAAAAAAATTGACGACGGTTCACTTTTTCGGATTTTGGTACATTTTTGCCTTTCTCATATAGAAAGGTTATGCAATCACTCTGAAAAACGTCAACCTAATCCCGGCCCGGAGGGCCGAGTGTCATATCGCATTCGACTCAGTTCGTCGAGATCGGAAAAAGTCTGTATGTGTGTGTATGTATGTGTGTGTATGTGTGTGTATGTGTGTGTATGTATGTGCGTATGTGTCAAATAATGTCACTCATTTTTCTCAGAGATTGCTGGACCGATTTGCCCAAACTTAGTCTCAAATGAAAGGTGTAACCTTCCCATCGGCTGCTATTGAATTTTGGATCGATCGGAATTCTGGTTCCGGAATTACGGGTTTCAGACTGCGGCCACACAGAAATTTCTCATATAAACTATAGGAAAAATTAAAAATAGAATTTTTATTTTTGATGCTAAATGTGTTCAAGGTGCATGAAACGTCGAGATTTGATGCAAACTGGAAAAAAAATTTGACGACGGTTCACTTTTTCGGATTTTGGTACATTTTTGCCTTTCTCATATAGAAAGGTTATGCAATCACTCTGAAAAACGTCAACCTAATCCCGGCCCGGAGGGCCGAGTGTCATATCCCATTCGACTCAGTTCGTCGAGATCGGAAAAAGTCTGTATGTGTGTGTGTATGTATGTGTGCGTATGTGTGTGTATGTGTGTGTATGTATGTGCGTATGTGTCAAATAATGTCACTCATTTTTCTCAGAGATGGCTGGACCGATTTGCCCAAACTTAGTCTCAAATGAAAGATGCAACCTTCCCATCGGCTGCTATTGAATTTTGGATCGATCGGAATTCTGGTTCCGGAATTACGGGTTTCAGAGTGCGGCCACACAGAAATTTCTCATATAAACTATAGGAAAAATTAAAAATAGAATTTTTATTTTTGATGCTAAATGTGTTCAAGGTGCATGAAACGTCGAGATTTGATGCAAACTGGAAAAAAAATTTGACGACGGTTCACTTTTTTGGATTTTGGCACATTTTGCCTTTCTCATATAGAAAGGTTATGCAATCACTCTGAAAAACGTCAACCTAATCCCGGCCCGGAGGGCCGAGTGTCATATCCCAATCGACTCAGTTCGTCGAGATCGGAAAAAGTCTGTATGTGTGTATGTGTGTATGTGTGTGTGTATGTGTGTGTATGTGTGTGTTTATGTATGTGCGTATGTGTCAAATAATGTCACTCATTTTTCTCAGAGATGTTTGGACCGATTTGCCCAAACTTAGTCTCAAATGAAAGGTGCAACCTTCCCATCGGCTGCTATTGAATTTTGGATCGATCGGAATTCTGGTTCCGGAATTACGGGTTTCAGAGTGCGGCCACACAGAAATTTCTCATATAAACTATAGGAAAAATTAAAAATAGAATTTTTATTTTTGATGCTAAATGTGTTCCAGGTGCATGAAACGTCGAGATTTGATGCAAACTGGAAAAAAAAATTTGACGGCGGTTCACTTTTTTGGATTTTGGCACATTTTTGCCTTTCTCATATAGAAAGGTTATGCAATCACTCTGAAAAACGTCAACCTAATCCCGGCCCGGAGGGCCGAGTGTCATATCCCATTCGACTCAGTTCGTCGAGATCGGAAAAAGTCTGTATGTGTGTGTATGTGTGTGTATGTATGTGCGTATGTGTCAAATAATGTCACTCATTTTTCTCAGAGATGGCTGGACCGATTTGCCCAAACTTAGTCTCAAATGAAAGGTGCAACCTTTCCATCGGCTGCTATTGAATTTTGGATCGATCGGAATTCTGGTTCCGGAATTACGGATTTCAGAGCGCGGCCACACAGAAATTTCTCATATAAACTATAGGAAAAATCAAAAATAGAATTTTTATTTTTGATGCAAAATGCGTTCAAGGTGCATGAAACGTCGAGATTTGATGCAAACTGGAAAAAAAATTTGACGACGGTTCACTTTTTTGGATTTTGGCACATTTTTGCCTTTCTCATATAGAAAGGTTATGCAATCACTCTGAAAAACGTCAACCTAATCCCGGCCCGGAGGGCCGAGTGTCATATCCCATTCGACTCAGTTCGTCGAGATCGGAAAAAGTCTGTATGTGTGTATGTATGTGTGTGTATGTGTGTGTGTGTATGTATGTGCGTATGTGTCAAATAATGTCACTCATTTTTCTCAGAGATGGCTGGACTGATTTGCCCAAACTTAGTCTCAAATGAAAGGTGCAACCTTCCCATGCTATTGAATTTTGGATCGATCGGAATTCTGGTTCCGGAATTACGGGTTTTAGAGTGCAGCCACACAGAAATTTCTCATATAAACTATAGGAAAAATTAAAAATAGAATTTTTATTTTTGATGTTAAATATGTTCAAGGTGCATGAAACGTCGAGTTTTGATGCAAACTAGAAAAAAAAAATTGACGACGGTTCACTTTTTCGGATTTTGGTACATTTTTGCCTTTCTCATATAGAAAGGTTATGCAATCACTCTGAAAAACGTCAACCTAATCCCGGCCCGGAGGGCCGAGTGTCATATCGCATTCGACTCAGTTCGTCGAGATCGGAAAAAGTCTGTATGTGTGTGTGTATGTATGTGTGTGTATGTGTGTGTATGTGTGTGTATGTATGTGCGTATGTGTCAAATAATGTCACTCATTTTTCTCAGAGATTGCTGGACCGATTTGCCCAAACTTAGTCTCAAATGAAAGGTGTAACCTTCCCATCGGCTGCTATTGAATTTTGGATCGATCGGAATTCTGGTTCCGGAATTACGGGTTTCAGACTGCGGCCACACAGAAATTTCTCATATAAACTATAGGAAAAATTAAAAATAGAATTTTTATTTTTGATGCTAAATGTGTTCAAGGTGCATGAAACGTCGAGATTTGATGCAAACTGGAAAAAAAATTTGACGACGGTTCACTTTTTTGGATTTTGGCACATTTTTGCCTTTCTCATATAGAAAGGTTATGCAATCACTCTGAAAAACGTCAACCTAATCCCGGCCCGGAGGGCCGAGTGTCATATCGCATTCGACTCAGTTCGTCGAGATCGGAAAAAGTCTGTATGTGTGTGTATGTGTGTATGTATGTGTGTGTATGTGTGTGTATGTATATGCGTATGTGTCAAATAATGTCACTCATTTTTCTCAGAGATGGCTGGACCGATTTGCCCAAACTTAGTCTCAAATGAAAGGTGCAACCTTCCCATCGGCTGCTATTGAATTTTGGATCGATCGGAATTCTGGTTCCGGAATTACGGGTTTCAGACTGCGGCCACACAGAAATTTCTCATATAAACTATAGGAAAAATTAAAAATAGAATTTTTATTTTTGATGCTAAATGTGTTCAAGGTGCATGAAACGTCGAGATTTGATGCAAACTGGAAAAAAAATTTGACGACGGTTCACTTTTTCGGATTTTGGTACATTTTTGCCTTTCTCATATAGAAAGGTTATGCAATCACTCTGAAAAACGTCAACCTAATCCCGGCCCGGAGGGCCGAGTGTCATATCCCATTCGACTCAGTTCGTCGAGATCGGAAAAAGTCTGTATGTGTGTGTGTATGTATGTGTGCGTATGTGTGTGTATGTGTGTGTATGTATGTGCGTATGTGTCAAATAATGTCACTCATTTTTCTCAGAGATGGCTGGACCGATTTGCCCAAACTTAGTCTCAAATGAAAGATGCAACCTTCCCATCGGCTGCTATTGAATTTTGGATCGATCGGAATTCTGGTTCCGGAATTACGGGTTTCAGAGTGCGGCCACACAGAAATTTCTCATATAAACTATAGGAAAAATTAAAAATAGAATTTTTATTTTTGATGCTAAATGTGTTCAAGGTGCATGAAACGTCGAGATTTGATGCAAACTGGAAAAAAAATTTGACGACGGTTCACTTTTTTGGATTTTGGCACATTTTGCCTTTCTCATATAGAAAGGTTATGCAATCACTCTGAAAAACGTCAACCTAATCCCGGCCCGGAGGGCCGAGTGTCATATCCCAATCGACTCAGTTCGTCGAGATCGGAAAAAGTCTGTATGTGTGTATGTGTGTATGTGTGTGTGTATGTGTGTGTATGTGTGTGTTTATGTATGTGCGTATGTGTCAAATAATGTCACTCATTTTTCTCAGAGATGTTTGGACCGATTTGCCCAAACTTAGTCTCAAATGAAAGGTGCAACCTTCCCATCGGCTGCTATTGAATTTTGGATCGATCGG
The DNA here is from genome assembly GCF_030247195.1 of Topomyia yanbarensis. Classification (NCBI taxonomy): domain Eukaryota; kingdom Metazoa; phylum Arthropoda; class Insecta; order Diptera; family Culicidae; genus Topomyia; species Topomyia yanbarensis. The sequence goes on along the minus strand of NC_080672.1, from coordinate 204,457,070 downwards.
AATTCTGGTTCCGGAATTACGGGTTTCAGAGTGCGGCCACACAGAAATTTCTCATATAAACTATAGGAAAAATTAAAAATAGAATTTTTATTTTTGATGCTAAATGTGTTCCAGGTGCATGAAACGTCGAGATTTGATGCAAACTGGAAAAAAAAAATTTGACGGCGGTTCACTTTTTTGGATTTTGGCACATTTTTGCCTTTCTCATATAGAAAGGTTATGCAATCACTCTGAAAAACGTCAACCTAATCCCGGCCCGGAGGGCCGAGTGTCATATCCCATTCGACTCAGTTCGTCGAGATCGGAAAAAGTCTGTATGTGTGTGTATGTGTGTGTATGTATGTGCGTATGTGTCAAATAATGTCACTCATTTTTCTCAGAGATGGCTGGACCGATTTGCCCAAACTTAGTCTCAAATGAAAGGTGCAACCTTTCCATCGGCTGCTATTGAATTTTGGATCGATCGGAATTCTGGTTCCGGAATTACGGATTTCAGAGCGCGGCCACACAGAAATTTCTCATATAAACTATAGGAAAAATCAAAAATAGAATTTTTATTTTTGATGCAAAATGCGTTCAAGGTGCATGAAACGTCGAGATTTGATGCAAACTGGAAAAAAAAATTTGACGACGGTTCACTTTTTTGGATTTTGGCACATTTTTGCCTTTCTCATATAGAAAGGTTATGCAATCACTCTGCAAAACGTCAACCTAATCCCGGCCCGGAGGGCCGAGTGTCATATCCCATTCGACTCAGTTCGTCGAGATCGGAAAAAGTCTGTATGTGTGTATGTATGTGTGTGTATGTGTGTGTGTGTATGTATGTGCGTATGTGTCAAATAATGTCACTCATTTTTCTCAGAGATGGCTGGACTGATTTGCCCAAACTTAGTCTCAAATGAAAGGTGCAACCTTCCCATGCTATTGAATTTTGGATCGATCGGAATTCTGGTTCCGGAATTACGGGTTTCAGAGTGCGGCCACACAGAAATTTCTCATATAAACTATAGGAAAAATTAAAAATAGAATTTTTATTTTTGATGCTAAATGTGTTCCAGGTGCATGAAACGTCGAGATTTGATGCAAACTGGAAAAAAAATTTGACGACGGTTCACTTTTTTGGATTTTGGCATATTTTTGCCTTTCTCATATAGAAAGGTTATGCAATCACTCTGAAAAACGTCAACCTAATCCCGGCCCGGAGGGCCGAGTGTCATATCCCATTCGACTCAGTTCGTCGAGATCGGAAAAAGTCTGTATGTGTGTGTGTGCGTATGTGTGTGTGTATGTATGTGCGTATGTGTCAAATAATGTCACTCATTTTTCTCAGAGATGGCTGGACCGATTTGCCCAAACTTAGTCTCAAATGAAAGGTGCAACCTTCCCATCGGCTGCTATTGAATTTTGGATCCATCGGAATTTTGGTTCCGGAATTACGGGTTTCAGAGTGCGGCCACACAGAAATTTCTCATATAAACTATAGGAAAAATTAAAAATAGAATTTTATTTTTGATGCTAAATGTGTTCAAGGTGCATGAAACGTCGAGATTTGATGCAAACTGGAAAAAAAATTTGACGACGGTTCACTTTTTTGGATTTTTGCACATTTTTGCCTTTCTCATATAGAAAGGTTATGCAATCACTCTGAAAAATGTCAACCTAATCCCGGCCCGGAGGGCCGAGTGTCATATCCCATTCGACTCAGTTCGTCGAGATCGGAAAAAGTCTGTATGTGTGTGTATGTGTGTATGTATGTGTGTTTGTATGTGTGTGTATGTGTGTGTATGTATGTACGTATGTGTCAAATAATGTCACTCATTTTTCTCAGAGATGGCTGGACCGATTTTCCCAAACTTAGTCTCAAATGAAAGGTGCAACCTTCCCATCGGCTGCTATTGAATTTTGGATCCATCGGAATTTTGGTTCCGGAATTACGGGTTTCAGAGTGCGGCCACACAGAAATTTCTCATATAAACTATAGGAAAAATTAAAAATAGAATTTTTATTTTTGATGCTAAATGTGTTCAAGGTGCATGAAACGTCGAGATTTGATGCAAACTGGAAAAAAAATTTGACGACGGTTCACTTTTTTGGATTGTGGCACATTTTTGCCTTTCTCATATAGAAAGGTTATGCAATCACTCTGAAAAACGTCAACCTAATCCCGGCCCGGAGGTCCGAGTGTCATATCCCATTCGACTCAGTTCTTCGAGATCGGAAAAAGTCTGTATGTGTGTGTGTATGTATGTGTGTGTGTATGTATGTGTGTGTATGTGTGTGTATGTGTGTGTATGTGTGTGTGTATGCGTGTGTGTATGTTTGTGCGTATGTGTCAAATAATGTCACTCATTTTTCTCAGAGATGGCTGGACCGATTTGCCCAAACTTAGTCTCAAATGAAAGGTGCAACCTTTCCATCGGCTGCTATTGAATTTTGGATCGATCGGAATTCTGGTTCCGGAATTACGGATTTCAGAGCGCGGCCACACAGAAATTTCTCATATAAACTATAGGAAAAATCAAAAATAGAATTTTTATTTTTGATGCTAAATGCGTTCAAGGTGCATGAAACGTCGAGATTTGATGCAAACTGGAAAAAAAATTTGACGACGGTTCACTTTTTTGGATTTTGGCACATTTTTGCCTTTCTCATATAGAAAGGTTATGCAATCACTCTGAAAAACGTCAACCTAATCCCGGCCCGGAGGGCCGAGTGTCATATCCCATTCGACTCAGTTCGTCGAGATCGGAAAAAGTCTGTATGTGTGTATGTATGTGTGTGTATGTGTGTGTGTATGTATGTGCGTATGTGTCAAATAATGTCACTCATTTTTCTCAGAGATGGCTGGACTGATTTGCCCAAACTTAGTCTCAAATGAAAGGTGCAACCTTCCCATGCTATTGAATTTTGGATCGATCGGAATTCTGGTTCCGGAATTACGGGTTTTAGAGTGCAGCCACACAGAAATTTCTCATATAAACTATAGGAAAAATTAAAAATAGAATTTTTATTTTTGATGTTAAATATGTTCAAGGTGCATGAAACGTCGAGTTTTGATGCAAACTAGAAAAAAAAATTGACGACGGTTCACTTTTTCGGATTTTGGTACATTTTTGCCTTTCTCATATAGAAAGGTTATGCAATCACTCTGAAAAACGTCAACCTAATCCCGGCCCGGAGGGCCGAGTGTCATATCGCATTCGACTCAGTTCGTCGAGATCGGAAAAAGTCTGTATGTGTGTGTGTATGTATGTGTGTGTATGTGTGTGTATGTGTGTGTATGTGTGTGTATGTATGTACGTATGTGTCAAATAATGTCACTCATTTTTCTCAGAGATGGCTGGACCGATTTTCCCAAACTTAGTCTCAAATGAAAGGTGCAACCTTCCCATCGGCTGCTATTGAATTTTGGATCCATCGGAATTTTGGTTCCGGAATTACGGGTTTCAGAGTGCGGCCACACAGAAATTTCTCATATAAACTATAGGAAAAATTAAAAATAGAATTTTTATTTTTGATGCTAAATGTGTTCAAGGTGCATGAAACGTCGAGATTTGATGCAAACTGGAAAAAAAATTTGACGACGGTTCACTTTTTTGGATTTTGGCACATTTTTGCCTTTCTCATATAGAAAGGTTATGCAATCACTCTGAAAAACGTCAACCTAATCCCGGCCCGGAGGTCCGAGTGTCATATCCCATTCGACTCAGTTCTTCGAGATCGGAAAAAGTCTGTATGTGTGTGTGTATGTATGTGTGTGTGTATGTATGTGTGTGTATGTGTGTGTATGTGTGTATGCGTGTGTGTATGTTTGTGCGTATGTGTCAAATAATGTCACTCATTTTTCTCAGAGATGGCTGGACCGATTTGCCCAAACTTAGTCTCAAATGAAAGGTGCAACCTTTCCATCGGCTGCTATTGAATTTTGGATCGATCGGAATTCTGGTTCCGGAATTACGGATTTCAGAGCGCGGCCACACAGAAATTTCTCATATAAACTATAGGAAAAATCAAAAATAGAATTTTTATTTTTGATGCTAAATGCGTTCAAGGTGCATGAAACGTCGAGATTTGATGCAAACTGGAAAAAAAATTTGACGACGGTTCACTTTTTTGGATTTTGGCACATTTTTGCCTTTCTCATATAGAAAGGTTATGCAATCACTCTGAAAAACGTCAACCTAATCCCGGCCCGGAGGGCCGAGTGTCATATCCCATTCGACTCAGTTCGTCGAGATCGGAAAAAGTCTGTATGTGTGTATGTATGTGTGTGTATGTGTGTGTGTGTATGTATGTGCGTATGTGTCAAATAATGTCACTCATTTTTCTCAGAGATGGCTGGACTGATTTGCCCAAACTTAGTCTCAAATGAAAGGTGCAACCTTCCCATGCTATTGAATTTTGGATCGATCGGAATTCTGGTTCCGGAATTACGGGTTTTAGAGTGCAGCCACACAGAAATTTCTCATATAAACTATAGGAAAAATTAAAAATAGAATTTTTATTTTTGATGTTAAATATGTTCAAGGTGCATGAAACGTCGAGTTTTGATGCAAACTAGACAAAAAAATTGACGACGGTTCACTTTTTCGGATTTTGGTACATTTTTGCCTTTCTCATATAGAAAGGTTATGCAATCACTCTGAAAAACGTCAACCTAATCCCGGCCCGGAGGGCCGAGTGTCATATCGCATTCGACTCAGTTCGTCGAGATCGGAAAAAGTCTGTATGTGTGTGTGTATGTATGTGTGTGTATGTGTGTGTATGTGTGTGTGTATGTATGTGCGTATGTGTCAAATAATGTCACTCATTTTTCTCAGAGATTGCTGGACCGATTTGCCCAAACTTAGTCTCAAATGAAAGGTGTAACCTTCCCATCGGCTGCTATTGAATTTTGGATCGATCGGAATTCTGGTTCCGGAATTACGGGTTTCAGACTGCGGCCACACAGAAATTTCTCATATAAACTATAGGAAAAATTAAAAATAGAATTTTTATTTTTGATGCTAAATGTGTTCAAGGTGCATGAAACGTCGAGATTTGATGCAAACTGGAAAAAAAATTTGACGACGGTTCACTTTTTTGGATTTTGGCACATTTTTGCCTTTCTCATATAGAAAGGTTATGCAATCACTCTGAAAAACGTCAACCTAATCCCGGCCCGGAGGGCCGAGTGTCATATCGCATTCGACTCAGTTCGTCGAGATCGGAAAAAGTCTGTATGTGTGTGTATGTGTGTATGTATGTGTGTGTATGTGTGTGTATGTATGTGCGTATGTGTCAAATAATGTCACTCATTTTTCTCAGAGATGGCTGGACCGATTTGCCCAAACTTAGTCTCAAATGAAAGGTGCAACCTTCCCATCGGTTGCTATTGAATTTTGGATCGATCGGAATTCTGGTTCCGGAATTACGGGTTTCAGAGTGCGGCCACACAGAAATTTCTCATATAAACTATAGGAAAAATTAAAAATAGAATTTGTATTTTTGATGCTAAATGTGTTCAAGGTGCATGAAACGTCGAGATTTGATGCAAACTTGAAAAAAAATTTGACGACGGTTCACTTTTTTGGATTTTGGCACATTTTTGCCTTTCTCATATAGAAAGGTTATGCAATCACTCTGAAAAACGTCAACCTAATCTCGGCCCGGAGGGCCGAGTGTCATATCCCAATCGACTCAGTTCGTCGAGATCGGAAAAAGTCTGTATGTGTGTATGTATGTGTGTATGTGTGTGTATGTGTGTGTATGTGTGTGTTTATGTATGTGCGTATGTGTCAAATAATGTCACTTATTTTTCTCAGAGATGGCTAGACCGATTTGCCCAAACTTAGTCTCAAATGAAAGGTGCAACCTTCCCATCGGCTGCTATTGAATTTTGGATCGATCGGAATTCTGGTTCCGGAATTACGGGTTTCAGAGTGCGGCCACACAGAAATTTCTCATATAAACTATAGGAAAAATTAAAAATAGAATTTTTATTTTTGATGCTAAATGTGTTCCAGGTGCATGAAACGTCGAGATTTGATGCAAACTGGAAAAAAAATTTGACGACGGTTCACTTTTTTGGATTTTGGCATATTTTTGCCTTTCTCATATAGAAAGGTTATGCAATCACTCTGAAAAACGTCAACCTAATCCCGGCCCGGAGGGCCGAGTGTCATATCCCATTCGACTCAGTTCGTCGAGATCGGAAAAAGTCTGTATGTATGTGTGTATGTGTGTATGTATGTGTGTGTATGTGTGTGTATGTATGTGCGTATGTGTCAAATAATGTCACTCATTTTTCTCAGAGATGGCTGGACCGATTTGCCCAAAATTAGTCTCAAATGAAAGGTGCAACCTTCCTATCGGTTGCTGTTGAATTTTGGATCGATCGGAGTTCTGGTTCCGGAATTACGGGTTTCAGAGTGCGGCCACACAGAAATATCTCATATAAACTATAGGAAAAATTAAAAATAGAATTTTTATTTTTGATGCTAAATGTGTTCAAGGTGCATAAAACGTCGAGATTTGATGCAAACTGGAAAAAAAATTTGACGACGGTTCACTTTTTTGGATTTTGGCACATTTTTGCCTTTCTCATATAGAAAGGTTATGCAATCACTCTGAAAAACGTCAACCTAATCCCGGCCTTTTTTTTTCGACTCGCATATGGTTTCTGGATTTTAACAGGGGCGTAGTTGATGGTTTACGGAGAGGGGTTACACCCCCCCCCTCTCTACTGTTAACTCCCTTCCTTTAAAAATCTCTTTAAATCACCCCTCAGACCACCACCCCATCCAGCCCTCATACCCCTCCCTTTCAACCCCATCATCTTTAAACCACCACTGTATCACAAAGCATACCAATTTAAGCTGGGGAATCGTTCGTTCGTGGGACTTTCGCCCTCCTCACATACCCACCCCCGCATGACAAAATGAGTTAGCAAGCAGATAACATTGATCTAATGCTGATTAGGCTAATGGAGTATGATATTTTTTTGTTTCAAGTGTTTCACCGTCGTAACGTAGCTCATCAAGTTCGTGGCTGGCATGCCATTGTATATAAATGCAAAGTGTACTGAGAATGTAATGGACATTTTCACAATTATGTTGTACATAAAAAGCCTCCGTGCCACAGTTTAGAGAAATGAGAAAGGCACAATTGCACCGCTAGGTGGATTAAAACATGTTTTGCCTTTCTCATATAGAAAGGTTATGCAATCACTCTGAAAAACGTCAACCTAATCCCGGCCCGGAGGGCCGAGTGTCATATCCCATTCGACTCAGTTCGTCGAGATCGGAAAGTCTGTATGTGTGTATGTATGTGTGTGTATGTGTGTGTATGTATGTGCGTATGTGTCAAATAATGTCACTCATTTTTCTCAGAGATGGCTGGACCGATTTGCCCAAACTTAGTCTCAAATGAAAGGTGCAACCTTCCCATCGGCTGCTATTGAATTTTGGATCGATCGGAATTCTGGTTCCGGAATTACGGGTTTCAGAGTGCGGCCACACAGAAATTTCTCATATAAACTATAGGAAAAATTAAAAATAGAATTTGTATTTTTGATGCTAAATGTGTTCAAGGTGCATGAAACGTCGAGATTTGATGCAAACTGGAAAAAAAATTTGACGACGGTTCACTTTTTTGGATTTTGGCACATTTTTGCCTTTCTCATATAGAAAGGTTATGCAATCACTCTGAAAAACGTCAACCTAATCCCGGCCCGGAGGGCCGAGTGTCATATCGCATTCGACTCAGTTCGTCGAGATCGGAAAAAGTCTGTATGTGTGTATGTATGTGTGTGTATGTGTGTGTATGTATGTGCGTATGTGTCAAATAATGTCACTCATTTTTCTCAGAGATGGCTGGACCGATTTGCCCAAACTTAGTCTCAAATGAAAGGTGCAACCTTCCCATCGGTTGCTATTGAATTTTGGATCGATCGGAATTCTGGTTCCGGAATTACGGGTTTCAGAGTGCGGCCACACAGAAATTTCTCATATAAACTATAGGAAAAATTAAAAATAGAATTTGTATTTTTGATGCTAAATGTGTTCAAGGTGCATGAAACGTCGAGATTTGATGCAAACTGGAAAAAAAATTTGACGACGGTTCACTTTTTTGGATTTTGGCACATTTTTGCCTTTCTCATATAGAAAGGTTATGCAATCACTCTGAAAAACGTCAACCTAATCTCGGCCCGGAGGGCCGAGTGTCATATCCCAATCGACTCAGTTCGTCGAGATCGGAAAAAGTCTGTATGTGTGTATGTGTGTATGTATGTGTGTATGTGTGTGTATGTGTGTGTATGTGTGTGTTTATGTATGTGCGTATGTGTCAAATAATGTCACTCATTTTTCTCAGAGATGGCTGGACCGATTTGCCCAAACTTAGTCTCAAATAAAAGGTGCAACCTTCCCATCGGCTGCTATTGAATTTTGGATCGATCGGAATTCTGGTTCCGGAATTACGGGTTTCAGAGTGCGGCCACACAGAAATTTCTCATATAAACTATAGGAAAAATTAAAAATAGAATTTTTATTTTTGATGCTAAATGTGTTCCAGGTGCATGAAACGTCGAGATTTGATGCAAACTGGAAAAAAAATTTGACGACGGTTCACTTTTTTGGATTTTGGCATATTTTTGCCTTTCTCATATAGAAAGGTTATGCAATCACTCTGAAAAACGTCAACCTAATCCCGGCCCGGAGGGCCGAGTGTCATATCCCATTCGACTCAGTTCGTCGAGATCGGAAAAAGTCTGTATGTGTGTGTATGTGTGTATGTATGTGTGTGTATGTGTGTGTATGTATGTGCGTATGTGTCAAATAATGTCACTCATTTTTCTCAGAGATGGCTGGACCGATTTGCCCAAACTTAGTCTCAAATGAAAGGTGCAACCTTCCCATCGGTTGCTATTGAATTTTGGATCGATCGGAATTCCGGTTCCGGAATTACGGGTTTCAGAGTGCGGCCACACAGAAATATCTCATATAAACTATAGGAAAAATTAAAAATAGAATTTTTATTTTTGATGCTAAATGTGTTCAAGGTGCATAAAACGTCGAGATTTGATGCAAACTGGAAAAAAAATTTGACGACGTTTCACTTTTTTGGATTTTGGCACATTTTTGCCTTTCTCATATAGAAAGGTTATGCAATCACTCTGAAAAACGTCAACCTAATCCCGGCCTTTTTTTTCGACTCGCATATGGTTTCTGGATTTTAACAGGGGCGTAGTTGATGGTTTACGGAGAGGGGTTACACCCCCCCCTCTACTGTTAACTCCCTTCCTTTAAAAATCTCTTTAAATCACCCCTCAGACCACCACCCCATCCAGCCCTCATACCCCTCCCTTTCAACCCCATCATCTTTAAACCACCACTGTATCACAAAGCATACCAATTTAAGCTGGGGAATCGTTCGTTCGTGGGACTTTCGCCCTCCTCACATACCCACCCCCGCATGACAAAATGAGTTAGCAAGCAGATAACATTGATCTAATGCTGATTAGGCTAATGGAGTATGACATTTTTTTGTTTCAAGTGTTTCACCGTCGTAACGTAGCTCATCAAGTTCGTGGCTGGCATGTCATTGTATATAAATGCAAAGTGTACTGAGAATGTAATGGACATTTTCACAATTATGTTGTACATAAAAAGCCTCCGTGCCACAGTTTAGAGAAATGAGAAAGGCACAATTGCACCGCTAGGTGGATTAAAACATGTTTTGCCTTTCTCATATAGAAAGGTTATGCAATCACTCTGAAAAACGTCAACCTAATCCCGGCCCGGAGGGCCGAGTGTCATATCCCATTCGACTCAGTTCGTCGAGATCGGAAAGTCTGTATGGGTGTGTGTATGTGTGTATGTGTGTGTGTGTATGTGTGTGTGTGTATGTATGTGCGTATGTGTCAAATAATGTCACTCATTTTTCTCAGAGATGGCTGGACCGATTTGCCCAAACTTAGTCTCAAATGAAAGGTGCGACCTTCCCATCGGCTGCTATTGAATTTTGGATCGATGGGAATTCTGGTTCCGGAATTACGGGTTTCAGAGTGCGGCCACACAGAAATTTCTCATATAAACTATAGGAAAAATTAAAAATAGAATTTTTATTTTTGATGCTAAATGTGTTCAAGGTGCATGAAACGTCGAGATTTGATGCAAACTCGAAGAAAAATTTGACGACGATTCACTTTTTTGGATTTTGGCACATTTTTGCCTTTCTCATATAGAAGGTTATGCAATCACTCTGAAAAACGTCAACCTAATCCCGGCCCGGAGGGCCGAGTGTCATATCCCATTCGACTCAGTTCGTCGAGATCGGAAAAAGTCTGTATGTGTGTGTGTATGTGTGTATGTATGTGTGTGTGTATGTGTGTGTATGTGTGTGTTTATGTATGTGCGTATGTGTCAAATAATGTCACTCATTTTTCTCAGAGATGGCTGGACCGATTTGCCCAAACTTAGTCTCAAATGAAAGGTGCAACCTTCCCATCGGCTGCTATTGAATTTTGGATCGATGGGAATTCTGGTTCCGGAATTACGGGTTTCAGAGTGCGGCCACATAGAAATTTCTCATATAAACTATAGGAAAAATTAAAAATAGAATTTTTATTTTTGATGCTAAATGTGTTCAAGGTGCATGAAACGTCGAGATTTGATGCAAACTCGAAAAAAAATTTGACGACGATTCACTTTTTTGGATTTTGGCACATTTTTGCCTTTCTCATATAGAAAGGTTATGCAATCACTCTGAAAAACGTCAACCTAATCCCGGCCCGGAGGGCCGAGTGTCATGTCCCATTCGACTCAGTTCGTCGAGATCGGAAAAAGTCTGTATGTGTGTGTGTGTGTGTATGTGTATGTATGTGTGTGTGTATGTGTGTGTGTATGTGTGTGTATGTATGTGCGTATGTGTCAAATAATGTCACTCATTTTTCTCAGAGATGGCTGGACCGATTTGCCCAAACTTAGTCTCAAATGAAAGGTGCAACCTTCCCATCGGCTGCTATTGAATTTTGGATCGATGGGAATTCTGGTTCCGGAATTACGGGTTTCAGAGTGCGGCCACATAGAAATTTCTCATATAAACTATAGGAAAAATTAAAAATAGAATTTTTATTTTTGATGCTAAATGTGTTCAAGGTGCATGAAACGTCGAGATTTGATGCAAACTCGAAAAAAAATTTGACGACGATTCACTTTTTTGGATTTTGGCACATTTTTGCCTTTCTCATATAGAAAGGTTATGCAATCACTCTGAAAAACGTCAACCTAATCCCGGCCCGGAGGGCCGAGTGTAATATCCCATTCGACTCAGTTCGTCGAGATCGGAAAAAGTCTGTATGTGTGTGTATGTGTGTATGTATGTGTGTGTATGTGTGTGTATGTGTGTGTGTATGTGTGTGTATGTATGTGCGTATGTGTCAAATAATGTCACTCATTTTTCTCAGAGATGACTGGACCGATTTGCCCAAACTTAGTCTCAAATGAAAGGTGCAACCTTCCCATCGACTGCTATTGAATTTTGGGTCGATCGGAATTCTTGTTCCGGAATTACGGGTTTCAGAGTGCGGCCACACAGAAATTTCTCATATAAACTATAGGAAAAATTAAAAATAGAATTTTTATTTTTGATGCTAAATGTGTTCAAGGTGCATGAAACGTCGAGATTTGATGCAAACTGGAAAAAAAATTTGACGACGGTTCACTTTTTTGGATTTTGGCACATTTTTGCCTTTCTCATATAGAATGGTTATGCAATCACTCTGAAAAACGGCAACCTAATCCCGGCCGAGGTTAAGTAAGTTTCATTAACGCTGCGCCTTGTATACGCGAAGGCAATGTTTAATAACAACAAAATTGTTTGCTTACGCCGCGACCCTACTGTAGCAGGGGCATGGCATCACCTTATGGAGCAGTCCATTGTTTTTAATTGAATCGGCCAGCGACCGACAGTTCTAGAGAGAGCTTTGGAAATGCTTTCAAAAACTTTGTGCATTTCTCTCAGAGATGTGCGAAAGTGATCTAAACCCGCGTTGTTAAAAAGTCTTTTAAACCAGAGTTAAGAGGTCAGTCGTGTGAAGTCGTTCTGGCGATAATTGCCTAATACGAAACTGTTTCACATGTTCTATCCTTGCGACTTTTATTTTCGGTCGCTCATTTGTACTCCAGTGTAGGGTTCGTCGCGGTGCGGATGTGAGCGGTAAATGGATTGTCCGCACCGCAACCGCAAAAAAAATTAAAAAACCGCACCGCTTACCGCAACCGCACATTATTAACCGCAACGCACCGCGCGGTAATGCGGTAAATGCGGTAAAATTTTTATATTTTTAAAAATAGTGTTGAAAAATTGTACATTTGTGTAACCATATATAATAAAATGTTATTCTTATTCACACGAAATTTAACTTTAAGAGACTCCTCAGAATGTAATGTTTATGAAAAAATCAACTTTTGCATTTTCCAAATAATATTCCATGCATTTTAAGGCAAACATTATACATTCAAAAACGTTCTACTGCAGTAATAGGAAAACTTTTATTTTAGCAACCCTTCAGTTAATTGAAAAAAGTGGAATAAAAATGTAATAAGAAATTAAGTTGCATATTTTTTTCTTTAAATTTTCATATTTTTAATGTTTTTGACATATGAAAAAGAAATGGATGATTTTCGCATTTACGTAGTAAACCACCTTTCATTCTTAAAGGAATTTCACCAAAAAAATTTAAAGTCGAAATACCAGTACTTCTATATAGTAGCGCATATATTCCAATACAGTGAAATATAAACATATTGTATTTCATCAATAAGAACGACGCCATATTTGACGAAAAAAGATGCTCTATACATTACATCTAATCAGGAGTCCGGTCTCAACCGGTACAGAATTATTGAACATTAGAAACTGCAAAAAATGTATGATTTGAATATACAGCAGAAATGATTTCTAAAAATAGGGGGTTTTTACGGAGAAAATATCCCAAAACTCTAACTTCCGCATTCTTCAAAAAACAGATGCATTCTCATTGAAAAACTAAGATTGCTCCCTTTAAAAATGTATGAAGTGTAATTTTCTAAAGGCTAGTTCGAATGTTCTAGCATTTAATGTATTGTCCTCTAATATTTTCACAAAGAACCAATGGCAAAAACTTCAATTGAAGTGAACAGGAGTCACATAGTTTGACTTTGTATTTGGCAAAAAAGCTTCAAAAAAGCTACAAAATAGTCTTAACTGAAAAATATTAGGACTTAATTTGGTAGAAAATTATAGTAAATTTGAATGGAAGTACGCGAAAAAAAGTTATGTAGTATACTTTTTGAGAAAGAGTCCAATAAAATTTACTGCAGAAAAATTCACATTGAATTTACACAGCAATCAAAGAGGATAGAAATACAATGTTGATGAACGAATGATAGAATAATCATCCTAATTTGGACCCCTCCTTATTTTGGACGCTTTCATACATTTGTATCCTTTACTCCAAATTCGTTTGGTTTGATGAAGAGATTTATATTCTTTGGGTTGTCTTTAAGTCCCAGCATAATTAGTTCATCTTTTATTCCTTTAAATTAGTCAAAATTCACAGTTGAAAAATTAATATCGAAAACTATTCATAATTCCACGATTTTCAACAGAAATCGAGAGAAGTAATGCACCTTTAAATTGGATTTAAGAGTAAAAATTTATTGTTTTTAAATGATCTAATAATTTTGTCTCTATTTATTTATTTATTTATTTATTTATTTATTTATTTATTTCGTCAATCGATGTAGACTGGTATAGTTACAGTAATGTTTACATTTTTCTTATTTACTAAAATATATGTATACGTAATTTTATTATAAATAAAACAAGCTTTTACAGAATCATTTTCTTATGCGTTAGAATTTCTTTTATGTATAAAATATTGTGTGAGTTTTAGTTTGGACATTGTAAAATCAATTGATTCGCAATAGCGGTTATAAACAGCCATCATTCGATTTATAGGGCCATATTTTGCATAATTTGTGCGATATGGAGTTATTGAGAATATGCTTCGGTTTCGTAGCTGTCGAGAAGGTGCATAAAAGTTCAATTTGGATAAAATTTCGGATGAATCAATACGATGCGAGACTATATTATTAATGAACGAAAGCATTGCAAATTCACGACGTTCCTTCAATGTTTGTATATTGATAAGCATGCAGCGTGCTTCATAAGATGGCAGAGGAAATGCTATCCAACCTAGTTTACGAAGGGCGAATAATATGAATTGTTTTTGTACAGATTCTATTCGTTCTTCATGTGTGCTTGAAAAAGGGCACCAAACGATGCTGCAATATTCCAATATCGACCTAACATAAGCAATATATAATGTTTTGATTGTATACGGATCTACAAAATGATAACTAAAGCGTTTTATAAAACTGAGCATGTTGTTAGCTTTGTGAATAATTGTGTTATAATGATCAATAAAATTTAACTTGGAATCTAATATAACGCCTAAATCCCTAATTATTTCACATTTTGCTACAGTCTGTCTTCCTAAGGTAATCACAACATTCGGTGTTTGTCGTTTTCGACTAAAAGTGATTGAATTGCATTTTTTCACGTTTAGCTGTAGGAGGCTTTTTTGACACCACGTGTGGAAAACTAGAATTTCGTTTTGGAATGTATCAATATCCTCGGCATTTCTTATCTCCAAGTAAAGTTTCATGTCATCGGCATAGATTAGTACTTTCAGTTTTTTGAGAAGGAAGGAAATATCGTTCACATATAAAATAAACAATAGAGGTCCTAAATGAGAGCCTTGTGGAACTCCTGAGGTGACTTCAATTGGATTAGATTGCTTTCCTTTGAATTTGATTATTTGCTGGCGGTTGGATAGATATGATTCTAACCACGTACGCAGCTCAGGCTCAATTCCCATCTTTTTTAATTTATAAAGTAACATTGGGATGTCGATTCGATCAAATGCTTTACTAAAGTCTGTGTAGAGTGCTTCCACGTAGTTTCCATTGTCCATTGCAATCAGTGAATAGTTAATAAATTCTAGTAAATTTGTTGAGGTCGAACGACCTTTGAAGAAGCCATGTTGGAGGTTAGTAATTCTGTTTTTTATTTGAAGAAATATTTTTTCGTTAATGATTGATTCAAAAAGTTTCGGAATGCTGGAGATTATGGCTATTCCACGATAATTGCGAACGTCAGATTTTTTCCCAGATTTATATATAGGTACTAAGAAAGAACTCTTCCATGTTTTGGGGAACTCTCCAGATTGTAAAGACATATTAAAGAGCCAGAACAATGGAGTTGTAAGCTCGGTTGCTAGGTTTTTCATAAATAATGGTGGAATTCCATCAGGGCCAGCACCTTTTGATGAATCCAAATGGTTTAGAGCATTGAAAATGTCCTCCACTATGACATGACTGACACCAATATCCATAGGAAAATCTGGAAGAAAAGCAAAATAATCGCGATCGCGGTCTTGTTCAGAAAAAGTTGTATATATTTCTTGGAAGAATGTTGCAAATAGGTTGCAGATTTCTTTCGGGCTATTATGTACGTTGTCATCCAAGTGCATTGTTGATGGGAAATTGTCTGATTTTAATTTAGTTTTGACGTAGTTAAAAAAATTCTTTGGACTGGATTTAATCTGCTGTTCAGTTTTGGAGTTGTTATCCGCAAGTGCAGAATCTATGGCAATATTTAGTTTATCGCAAATGTCGAGATATTGTTCCAAGTGCTCGTTATTTTGATTTTTCTTGTATAGCTTGTGGGCTTTTTGTTTCCTATTTTTCAGATTTTTAATTTGCCTATTGTACCAAATAGGATGCTTCGAGCTACCGTGTCGTCTTTTCTTCTTAATGGGCACCTCTTCATGAATAATTTCGAAAATTATTTTGTAAAATACGTCCAGGGCGGTTTCAATATTCGCTTCATTCCTAAGAGTATTTTGCCAGTCGACATTACCTACCTTCCGTCTGATATTGTCATAATTAGCTTTATGGTATTCAAAGACTTCCTCAAAGTCATAGACGTTGGGTTCTTGATTTTTATGGATGAACAAAGAAAATTCAATAGCAGTATGAAAAGCTTCATTTTTCCACAAAGGAGCCAAAGATTCAGATACACAGAAATCATCCTGAGTGTTTGTAAATAAAAGGTCAAGATAGCAATTCTGTTGATTTTTTACATGATTTATTTGATTTAATCCTATGCTAGCAGTTTTGTCGAAGATGAAATTCAATGTTTCGTTTTCTCCTACGACTGGGATTAGAATATTTTCATTTTCAGAATCCGCAATAAAATCGGCATTGCGCTGGTTAAAGTCTCCGTAAATGTGAACTTTGACCTCGACCGGAAGTTCAAATAAAATTTGTTCAGCAATTTTGAAAAAGGCTTCATACGATGATATATTAGCATGCTCTGGTGGGAAATATACAGAGGCAAAAACATGTATTTCACCTGAAATGTTCGCTTTAACCCACACATGTTCAAATTCTTTAAACTTCACTGTGGGAAGAATTTCAGAATTAAATTGAGCCGAAACGCCTATAAGAACTCCTCCACCAGACTTCTTTTGAGATTCTAAAAGATTTCGGTCGTCTCTGAATACGTTAAAGCCACTACCAAAAATTTCCTCACTTTTTATGCTATCGTTCCAACTTGTTTCAGTGCCTAAAATAACAGAATAAGAGGAGCTCAATACATTACTATAGATTTTGCTCATTTTAGATGCGCTCTGCATACGATTAAAATTTTGACAATGTATCAAAGTTTCTGAAAGCGTTTCTGATAAAGTTAATGGCAATTTGTCATACTTAGAAATATCATGCAAAACTATTGATCCGTTTTCATCCGTAACCGGTTCGTCATGGTCTGCCTCTGAAGAGTGCGTTAGGTTGGACGAAAACACGAATGCTCACAGGAACAAGCTGAACAGCGCTGAGAAAAGGAATTCGTCAGGACGGGGGTTACAAACCTATCTGGTGCGAAAGTTGAGTTAAATTGATGTACAACCGGGTATGGATTCAGTGTTTCACCACGTTGAAACCTGATACCACGCTGATTTTCAAACGGAGGCCTAGAGAATTGCACCCTTGCCGCCGCAAGTAGATCCTTATCCCGGGGAAGAGAGTTGCCAGCTGTTGGACGACCGCATTGCGTATTGTTGTTGTTGTTGCGATTATTGCTGCTATTGTTGTTGCGATTGTTGTTACGATTATTGTTGCTATTGTTGTTGCTATTGTTGTTGTCATTGAGGTTATAGTTATAATAACTGCTTCTGGATATCTGATGTTTATTTGTCTCATTAGTATTACGGCTACGTTGGTGTCTGTTTTTATTGCGATCATTTATTACCCGATGCAACTGCTTTTTATTAGCTTTTCTTCGTGTCATCGCCCTATCTTTCATCTTTTGCTGTTGAATTCTACGCTGATTACGTGTGTCGTACTCCGTCCAGTCAGAGCGCCACACTTTCTTCGAACCCAAAAAGCGCCACCCTTCAGTGGCTTCGGCAGTGGAACGGTGACCTGAGTCACCCGATTTTGTTGATTGGGCATTTAATTCGTCCATCAAGCTGGGGCCCGCTGGTGGCAAACAAGCATCGCGTATACTGCTATCCAAAGTGTTAATTGAGCCGGCAAGAGATTGTACTTCTTTGAGAATGTCACTGCCAACTGAATTTGTTATAATTTTCACTTCGTCTAAAACTTCACGTGTAGGACGCGATTCACTCAGGTAGTGTTCATTACAATGAGCTGCCGTATCTATGGTAAGGGTGCTCAAGTTCTGAACTTCGCTGCAGATTTTTTTCAATTCTCTGGTCAAATCGGCAGTGAGATCATTTACATACTTTAGATCTTGCATTTTATGTATTTGAAATAATTAGTTTGTGAAGTTTTACTTAGAAGAATAAAATAACTAGTGTCCAAAATATGTCGTAAAAATAATAGCGTCAAAATATTTCGGACACAGCTAGATTTTCTTTCGTTATAGCAGTCTGTTAATCAATTTAGAATAATCAAAAGTATCACTTTATCAATTATTGTTTTGCAGTGCGGTTGCGGTAAAACCGCGCGGTAAAAGCTCTTTCCCGTACCGCATCTGCGGGAAAAAGTGTCTCACCGCACCGCAGATTTTGCGGTGCGGGTGCGATAAATACCGCGCGGTTGCGGTAATTACCGCAACCGCGACGAACCCTACTCCAGTGTACGGTGTTAGTGTTGATGAATTTCGCGCTAAATCGTATTCAGAGTTGGCAGCACCCTCTTTAATTTTAATGAAACTTTCTGTACATGAAGACTTTGTCACAAAAAGCCACTTTGCATATTTTGTTTTTACGAAATGGACTGTCTTTTGAAAAGGGCCAAACTTTTTTTTACCAATTTTTTTTAAATGGCTATAGTGTAGAAATGACAAATCCTACAAAAAATGATGTGTTTTAAACAAAATTAGTTAAATTTTTGAATAAAAATATTGAAAAAAATCTTCATTGACTCCTACACTGAAAAAAAATCCATTTTAAAAATGTAAAGTCGATTTACAAAAAAAACCCCAACCTTCCCATCGGCTGCTATTGAATTTTGGATCGATCGGAATTCTGGTTCCGGAATTACGGGTTTCAGAGTGCGGCCACACAGAAATTTCTCATATAAACTATAGGAAAAATTAAAAATAGAATTTTTATTTTTGATGCTAAATGTGTTCAAGGTGCATGAAACGTCGAGATTTGATGCAAACTGGAAAAAAAATTTGACGACGGTTCACTTTTTTGGATTTTGGCACATTTTTGCCTTTCTCATATAGAATGGTTATGCAATCACTCTGAAAAACGTCAACCTAATCCCGGCCCGGAGGGCCGAGTGTCATGTCCCATTCGATTCAGTTCGTCGAGATCGGAAAAAGTCTGTATGTGTGTGTATGTGTGTGTGTGTGTGTGTATGTGCGTATGTGTCAAATAATGTCACTCATTTTTCTCAGAGATGGCTGGACCGATTTGCCCAAACTTAGTCTCAAATGAAAGGTGCAACCTTCCCATCGGCTGCTATTGAATTTTGGATCGATCGGAATTCTGGTTCCGGAATTACGGGTTTCAGAGTGCGGCCACACAGAAATTTCTCATATAAACTATAGGAAAAATTAAAAATAGAATTTTTATTTTTGATGCTAAATGTGTTCAAGGTGCATGAAACGTCGAGATTTGATGCAAACTGGAAAAAAAATTTGACGACGGTTCACTTTTTTGGATTTTGGCACATTTTTGCCTTTCTCATATAGAAAGGTTATGCAATCACTCTGAAAAACGTCAACCTAATCCCGGCCCGGAGGGCCGAGTGTCTTATCCCATTCGACTCAGTTCGTCGAGATCGGAAAAATTCTGTATGTGTATGTATGTGTGTATGTATGTGTGTGTGTATGTGTGTGTGTATGTATGTGCGTATGTGTCAAATAATGTCACTCATTTTTCTCAGAGATGGCTGGACCGATTTGCCCAAACTTAGTCTCAAATGAAAGGTGCAACCTTCCCATCGACTGCTATTGAATTTTGGATCGATCGGAATTCTGGTTCCGGAATTACGGGTTTCAGAGTGCGGCCACACAGAAATTTCTCATATAAACTATAGGAAAAATTAAAAATAGAATTTTTATTTTTGATGCTAAATGTGTTCAAGGTGCATGAAACGTCGAGATTTGATGCAAACTGGAAAAAAAAATTGACGACGGTTCACTTTTTTGGATTTTGGCACATTTTTGCCTTTCTCATATAGAAAGGTTATGCAATCACTCTGAAAAACGTCAACCTAATCCCGGCCCGGAGGGCCGAGTGTCATATCCCATTCGACTCAGTTCGTCGAGATCGGAAAAAGTCTGTATGTGTGTGTGTGTATGTGTGTGTATGTGTGTGTATGTGTGTGTGTATGTATGTGCGTATGTGTCAAATAATGTCACTCATTTTTCTCAGAGATGGCTGGACCGATTTGCCCAAACTTAGTCTCAAATGAAAGGTGCAACCTTCCCATCGGCTGCTATTGAATTTTGGATCGATCGGAATTCTGTTTCCGGAATTACGGGTTTCAGAGTGCGGCCACACAGAAATTTCTCATATAAACTATAGGAAAAATTAAAAATAGAATTTTTATTTTTGATGTTAAATGTGTTCAAGGTGCATGAAACGTCGAGATTTGATGCAAACTGGGAAAAAAATTTGATGACGGTTCACTTTTTTGGATTTTGGCACATTTTTGCCTTTCTCATATAGAAAGGTTATGCAATCACTTTGAAAAACGTCAACCTAATCCCGGCCCGGAGGGCCGAGTGTCATATCCCATTCGATTCAGTTCGTCGAGATCGGAAAAAGTCTGTATGTGTGTGTGTATGTGTTTTTTTTTACAATGGAGAAAACCTTTATGTCCTAGCCCAGTACACGTGCTATTGGTAGGGTCCAATCTACCGCACGGGGTGCACTGGGGGCGTGTCGGACTCGAATGGTGACCAGCCATTAATACCGACTAAACTCCATTGGGCTCCGCCATCATTCCTCCCAGGAACTACCTCTCGGTATTACTTCTGGGGGGATGGCTGTACTAAATGTACTCATTCACTCTCACTCACGCGTTCATACATCCTGTATGAAGCTTACTTGGGTGCTCTCTCAATCGCACTTTGATTCACTCTCAAATACTCCCACATGAGGCTGACTTTTGTGCTCACCTTTTACGTTCCATGCGAGGCTGACTTGTGTGCTCACCTTACTCGTTCCTTGCTAGGCTTACTTTTGTGCTCGCCCTACCCATACCATGTGAGGCTGACTTGGGTGCTCACCCTATCACCTGATTCACTCTCAACCGTGCCACTCTATTGTACCTTTGTCACTCCCTCTGGCATCCCATGTGGGACATTTTTCTTAGGCCCCACTTCTGACATACCATGCGAGGCTGACTTTTGTGCTCACCTTTTTCATTCCTTGCTAGGCTGACTTTTGTGCTAGCTTCTACCAACCTGTGAGGCTGACTTTTATGCTCACCCTTAACATGCAGTGTGAGACTGACTTGGATGCTCACCCTTTCACTCCTCTGCCACGCCATGAGGCATCGATAGCTTAGTTCCAACATACTACGCTACGACCCTCCCGTCTTGGCATGAGGCAGTCCACTTATACGCCTATACACTCACTCTTCTGTCTTGCTTCGGGGTGGCTGGGTTTACCCCTTACGCGGTTGCCATTCGCTGCGCCAACCTACCTCGGCATGAACAGACCATTCACTTTCTTATTTTGCGCTTGGCCTTTTTCGCTCCAGCTAACCAATCACTACTTAGCCGTGCCCGTCGTCTGTTGCTCGGTTCGCCAGATTACCTGTAGCCTACTGGCAATCTGGATGGTAGCAGCCGAGACTGCGTTCCACTTCTCCACCGATTGACACATCCGCTGAATAAGGGTATCAGGGGTTGTGTCCCAGCCACAGACGTCAAGCATTGCTCTTCTTTCGACGTCGAACCGATGACATACGAACAGTATGTGCTCGGCAGTTTCATCTACACCTGGGCAGTCCGGGCAGACTGGGACCTCCGCGTGCCCGAACCTGTGGAGGTACTGACGGAAACAGCCATGGCCTGACAGGAGTTGTGTCAGGTGGAAGTGAACTTCCCCATGGGGTCTTCCCACCCAGCTCGATATGCTAGGTATCAGCCGGTGAGTCCACCTACCTTTCGAGGAGTTGTCCCATTCACGCTGCCAGCTGGCGACCGAGGTCGCCCTGGTGCGCTCGCGGGCTCCCCTATTTCCACGTAGCTCAAAGCACTCCTCATCTTCCCGAATGACCAGCCCGACTGGCATCATGCTCGCTATCACGCAGGATGCATCGTGTGATATCGTGCGGTAGGCAGATATCACTCTGAGGCACATCACGCGGTAGGTGCTCTCCAGTTTCTGTAGGTAACTGGTTACCCTCAGTGCTCTTGACCATGACGGGCCGCCGTACCTGAGGATAGATACGGCAACGCCTGCCAGTAACCTACGTCTACTGGCGCACACCTTTGAGCTGTTGGACATCATTCTCGATAGTGCCGCAACAGCAGTCGACGCTCTCTTGCACGTATAGTCGACATGGCTGCCGAAGGTCAGCTTGTCGTCTATAATGACTCCGAGAGACTTCAGACTTCGCTGTGAAGTGATCGCGACTTCTCCCACATGGATAACTGCAATTTGTGCCGACTTGCGGTTGTTGACGATAACTACCTCCGTCTTATGATGAGCGAG
The DNA here is from genome assembly GCF_030247195.1 of Topomyia yanbarensis. Taxonomy (NCBI): domain Eukaryota; kingdom Metazoa; phylum Arthropoda; class Insecta; order Diptera; family Culicidae; genus Topomyia; species Topomyia yanbarensis. The sequence continues at coordinate 204,434,830 of NC_080672.1, read as the reverse complement.
TTCCAGGCCTCTCGCGCTCATCCATTCCTCCACCGTGCTAATCGCGTGTTCTGCGGTTAGTTCTACCTCAAGAATTGACTCCCCGTAGACCTCCAAGGTTACGTCGTCGGCAAAGCCGACGATCTTGACCCCAGGAGGGAACTTCAGTCTCAGAACCCCGTCATACATGAGGTTCCATAGCATCGGGCCTAGAATCGAGCCCTGCGGGACTCCGGCGGTAATCGGAACCCTTTTCTGACCGGCATCGGTCTCGTATATCAGTACGCGGTTTTGGAAGTAACTTTCCAGGATCCGGTACAGACCCACCGGTAGGCTAAGCCGGTGTAACGAGAGCGCGATGGCATCCCAGCTTGCGCTGTTAAATGCGTCCTTCACGTCAAGTGTCACTAACGCACAGTATCGAATACCTCGCCTTTTTCGTTGGATCGCTATCTCGGCAGTATTTATCACTGAGTTGAGAGCGTCCACTGTGGACTTACCCTTCCGAAAGCCAAACTGGTTGCTTGACAGACCGTCCGTACCTTCCGCGTACGGGGTGAGCTTGTTGAGGATGATCCTCTCAAGCAGTTTGCCAGTCGTGTCTATCAGACAGATTGGTCTGTACGCCGATGGGTCGCCTGGCGGCTTCCCGGGCTTCGGCAACAGCACCAGTTTCTGCCTTTTCCATCTATCGGGGAAACGGCACTCGTCAAGGCATCTCTGCATAGCTAGCCTGAACATGTTCGGGTTCGCTATGATCGCTGCCTTGAGAGCGTTGTTTGGAACTCCATCCGGCCCTGGAGCTTTGTTCATTGCTAGGGATTTAGCCACTGCGAGTAGTTCTTCATTCGTCACTGGAGCCACCATTTCGACCGTGCCCGCACTGTCTCGTAGTGCAGGTGGCCAGGGGCTTGTGGCTCGAGACGGGAAGAGTACTTCGATAATCGTTGCCAACCGGTCCGGAGACCGTTCTGGGGGTGAGGAGCCCCCTTTGGTCTTGGCCATCACAATCTGTTAGGCGTCACCCCACGGATTCGCGTTGGCACTATCACACAGGTTGTCGAAACACGCTCTCTTGCTGATTTTAATAGCCTTGTTAAGGGCTAATTTCGCAGCTCGAAGCACTTCACGGCGGTTCTCTCTTGCATCCTCGGTGCGAGCTCTTTGCATCCTACGTCTAGCTCTGAGACAGGCTGACCGTAGAGCTGCAATCTCGGCACTCCACCAGTATACCGGGCATCTACCGTTTCTTGGCAGTGTTTTTCTCGGCATAGTGGCGTCGCACGCGCGTGATAGAACAGTTACCAGCGCATCCCCGCTTAGACTGTCGGTGTTGGCCTCCAGTTCCAGGGCCGCGGTGAAAGCTTCGCTGTCGAAGTGATTGGACTTCCACCCGCGTACCTGACAGGGATCTCCCGCCCTCGGATGCTGCACACCATAGTTGATCTTAAAGCGGATTGCTAAATGATCGCTATGGGTGTAGCCTTCGTCTACCCTCCATTCCATGCCTGGAGCCAGACTCGGGCTGGCAAAGGTCAAATCAATCCACGTTAAAGTCTCCCGCTATTACTACCGGTTTCCGGCCCACTAGGTCCGACGAGAGCCTGTCGATCATCTGGTAGAACTGTTCTATTGGCCACCTTTGTGGGGCGTAGCAGCTGCAATAGAACACACCATTGATCTTGGCAATTGCCACACCCTCGGCGGAGGGGTGTATTACCTCTTGAACCGGGAACCGTCCCGTTGTACAGATTGCCACCATTCCAGACCCGTCCGACACCCAATTGCCGTTGCTGGCAGGGATGCTGTACGGGTCTGATAAGAGGGCGACATCTGTCCTCGACTCCGAGACCGACTGCCACAGCAGCTGTTGGGCTGCTGCACAATGGTTAAGATTTAGCTGTGTGACTCTCACGGCTTCTTCTTATTTAACTCGCCGAAGGGACACGAAGGTCCGCCCATAGCATGTTTATGGGCTTGCTTCTTAGCGGTGCAGATAAGGCACTTATATGCCTTAGTGCACCCCCGCTCTTTATGTCCCTCCTCGCCGCAGCGACGACATAGCTTGCTCCTATCTATGCCTTTGCATTCGTATGCTTTGTGGCCGGATTCAAGGCACCGATAGCACCTATCCACTGAAGGCGGCTGGGGTATACTAATAGGGCATACCGACCAGCCGATCTTCAGCTTCCCTTTCTCGGTTACCTTTTTGGCATCCGCCTTCAGTAGCCTGAGGTAGGCTACTTGGGTGCCAGAGGGTCCGTCTCTCAATCGCACAGAGGCCCGCTCGATTGTGACGTCGCAGTGCTCCTTGACGGCTGCGACGACGTCTTCTGCGGTCGTGAACTCGTCCAAGTGCTTGCACTGGAAAGTTGTTTCCGCACCTAGCGACCTGATTTGGGCGCCCTCACCAAGGACCTCTTGGGCCAAGGCCTTGTAAACTGCACTTGATTGTGCGCCTCGTTTCAGCACCAGGAGCATCTCTCCCGTGTTGGTGCGTCTTACGCTACGCACATCCTGCCCAAGGGCCGAGAGGCTTTCGGCCGCCTTCATCGATTTAAGGACATCGGCGTATTTGTCCTTGTCGGTTTTTAACCACAAGGCTTCGCCTCTGTCCTTGGCCTTCCTCGCAGGCCGCGGTACCTCCGGTTTCGGTGCCGGCTTTTTCTTGGTGACCAGTGTCCAGGGGTTTGAGCCCTCCCTGCCCCGGTCGTGCCGGGTTGCTGGTACCATCGCTCTCCACAGCGAGGTCACTCTCGCCCTCGCTTACCTCACCCAGGCGGCGTTTGACCTTGACGGTTGCACGCCGAGTGGTGTCGGTTTTGGCACCCTCGCCTGGCGACTTCCTAGGGCGCTTCGCATTCGATGCCGTCTTGCGATTGCCCTTTCCTTTTCCCTTCGAGGGGAACTCGGTCGCCGCTCCGATCGACGTGGCTGCTCCGTAGAAGGTAAAGGCCACTGTCTGTGAACCTCTATCGACCTTCTCTCTTTCCTCCCTATTGGAGGCCACTGTCTGGGTTTCTCTGTCGGGCCTCTCCCGACATTCCACCCTCTCAACATAGGCCTGCTGTTTCTGTCTTGCGACACGAACAGCTTTCCGGAGCTCCAGGAGGCTCAACTTCAACTCCTTGGCTATATTCTGCTTTGCGCTAGCGAAGTCGATTATAGAATCGAGTTGCTTCGCTACTTTGCGCATCGCAGATATTGGCCCCTCCGCTGCATTGGTAGGGCTATTGGCTACCGCTGCTGGGGAGTCACTAGTGCTTTCAGATGCAGCACTCATCGCTCCACTACTCTCCCCACGGGGGGGGGGGAGACTTCGCCAAACCACCTCTAGCGAAGGGGTTTGGCACCTCCGTTTGTTTAGTATATTTATTTTTGCTCTCCATATCAAATCCCACGAGTCGCGCGAGAAATAAATGTCCGCCACGCCAGAGCTCCGCATTAGCGTGGTAAGGGACGCTTACTGTGGGGGTTGCCCAGGTACCCCACAGGCTCCGTTAACGATCGAGCATCTTTTTCACCCCCTCGATCACTCATCCCTCGGCACGGGTCGCTTCACGCCTTGGAATTGGGGTTATGCCCTACCTTGCTTTACGTGGTGATCTCGACCCGGATCATCACAACCATCCTCCTTTACCAGGGCTTTGGACCTGTAGCTCTGGTTCTCAATAGTTCCATGTACGTATGTTATTACAGACATGCTACTATTGGGATCCGTCATTCGCTAGCGGAGTTTGTGTGTATGTGTTTTTTTTTTTACAATGGAGAAGACCTTTATGTCCTAGCCCAGTACACGTGCTAACGGTAGGGTCCAATCTACCACACGGGGTGCACTGGGGGCGTGTCGGACTCGAATGGTGACCAGCCATTAATACCGACTAAACTCCATTGGGTTCCGCCATCATTCCTCCCAGGAACTACCTCTCGGTATTACTTCTGGGGGGATGGCTGTACTAAATGTACTCATTCACTCTCACTCACGCGTTCATACATCCTGTATGAGGCTTACTTGGGTGCTCTCTCAATCGCACTTTGATTCACTCTCAAATACTCCCACATGAGGCTGACTTTTGTACCCACCTTTTACGTTCCATGCGAGGCTGACTTGTGTGCTCACCTTACTCATTCATTGCTAGGCTTACTTTTGTGCTCGCCCTACCCATCCATGTGAGGCTGACTTGGGTGCTCACCCTATCACCTGATTCACTCTCAACCGTGCCACTCTATTGTACCTTTGTCACTCCCTCTGGCATCCCATGTGGGACATTTTTTTTAGGCCCCACTTCTGACATACCATGCGAGGCTGACTTTTGTGCTCACCTTTTTCATTCCTTGCTAGGCTGACTTTTGTGCTAGCTTCTACCAACCTGTGAGGCTGACTTTTATGCTCACCCTTAACATGCAATGTGAGACTAACTTGGATGCTCACCCTTTCACTCCTCTGTCACGCCATGAGGCATCGATAGCTTAGTTCCAACATACTACACTACGACCCTCCCGTCTTGGCATGAGGCAGTCCACTTATACGCCTATACACTCACTCTTCTGTCTTGCTTCGGGGTGGCTGGGTTTACCCCTTACGCGGTTGCCATTCGCTGCGCCAACCTACCTCGGCATGAACAGACCATTCACTCTGTTATTTTGCGCTTGGCCTTTTTCGCTCCAGCTAACCAATCACTAGTTAGCCGTGCCCGCCGTCTGTTGCTCGGTTCGCCAGATTACCTGTAGCCTACTGGCAATCTGGATGGTAGCAGCCGAGACTGCGTTCCACTTCTCCACCGTTTGACACATCCGCTGAATAAGGGTATCCGGGGTTGTGTCCCAGCCACAGACGTCAAGCATTGCTCTTCTTTCGACGTCGAACCGATGACATACGAACAGTATGTGTTCGGCAGTTTCATCTACACCTGGGCAGTCCGGGCAGACTGGGACCTCCGCGTGCCCGAACCTGTGGAGGTACTGACGGAAACAGCCATGGCCTGACAGGAATTGTGTCAGGTGGAAGTGAACTTCCCCATGGGGTCTTCCCACCCAGCTCGATATGCTAGGTATCAGCCGGTGGGTCCACCTACCTTTCGAGGAGTTGTCCCACTCACGCTGCCATCTGGCGACCGAGGTCACCCTGGTGCGCTCGCGGGCTCCCCTATTTCCACGTAGCTCAAAGCACTCCTCATCTTCCCAAATGACCAGCCCGACTGGCATCATGCTCGCTATCACGCAGGATGCATCGTGTGATACCGTGCGGTAGGCAGATATCATTCTGAGGCACATCACGCAGTAGGTGCTCTCCAGTTTCTGTAGGTAACTGGTTACCCTCAGTACTCTTGACCATGACGGGCCGCCGTACCTGAGGATAGATACGGCAACGCCTGCCAGTAACCTACGTCTACTGGCGCACACCTTTGAGCTGTTGGACATCATTCTCGATAGTGCCGCAACAGCAGTCGACGCTCTCTTGCACGTATAGTCGACATGGCTGCCGAAGGTCAGCTTGTCGTCTATAATGACTCCGAGAGACTTCAGACTTCGCTGTGAAGTGATCGCGACTTCTCCCACATGGATAACTGCATGTTGTGCCGACTTGCGGTTGTTGACGATAACTACCTCCGTCTTATGATGAGCGAGCTCCAGGCCTCTCGCGCTCATCCATTCCTCCACCGTGCTAATCGCGTGTTCTGCGGTTAGTTCTACCTCAGGAATTGACTCCCCGTAGACCTCCAAGGTTACGTCGTCGGCAAAGCCGACGATCTTGACCCCAGGAGGGAACTTCAGTCTCAGAACCCCGTCATACATGAGTTTCTATAGCACCGGGCCTAGGATCGAGCCCTGCGGGACTCCGGCGGTAATCGGAACCCTTTTCTGACCGGCATCGGTCTCGTATATCAGTACGCGGTTTTGGAAGTAACTTTCCAGGATCCGGTACAGACCCACCGGTAGGCTAAGCCGGTGTAACGAGAGCGCGATGGCATCCCAACTTGCGCTGTTAAATGCGTTCTTCACGTCAAGTGTCACTAACGCGCAGTATCGAATACCTCGCCTTTTTCGTTGGATCGCTATCTCGGCAGTATTTATCACTGAGTTGAGAGCGTCCACTGTGGACTTACCCTTCCGAAAGCCAAACTGGTTGCTTGACAGACCGTCCGTACCTTCCGCGTACGGGGTGAGCCTGTTGAGGATGATCCTCTCAAGCAGTTTGCCAGTCGTGTCTATCAGACAGATTGGTCTGTACGCCGATGGGTCGCCTGGCGGCTTCCCGGGCTTCGGCAACAGCACCAGTTTCTGCCTTTTCCATCTATCGGGGAAACGGCACTCGTCAAGGCATCTCTGCATAGCTAGCCTGAACATGTTCGGGTTCGCTATGATCGCTGCCTTGAGAGCGTTGTTTGGAACTCCATCCGGCCCTGGAGCTTTGTTCATTGCTAGGGATTTAGCCACTGCGAGTAGTTCTTCATTCGTCACTGGAGCCACCATTTCGACCGTGCCCGCACTGTCTCGTAGTGCAGGTGGCCAGGGGCTTGTGGCTCGAGATGGGAAGAGTACTTCGATAATCGTTGCCAACCGGTCCGGAGACCGTTCTGGGGGTGAGGAGCCCCCTTTGGTCTTGGCCATCACAATCCGGTAGGCGTCACCCCACGAATTCGCGTTGGCACTCTCACACAGGTTGTCGAAACACGCTCTCTTGCTGCTTTTAATAGCCTTGTTAAGGGCTAATTTCGCAGTTCGAAACACTTCACGGCGGTTCTCTCTTGCATCCTCGGTGCGAGCTCTTTGCATCCTACGTCTAGCTCTGAGACAGGCTGACCGTAGAGCTGTAATCTCGGCACTCCACCAGTATACCGGGCATCTACCGTTTCTTGGCAGTGTTTTTCTCGGCATAGTGGCGTCGCACGCGCGTGATAGAACAGCTACCAGCGCATCCCCGCTTAGACTGTCGGTGTTGGCCTCCAGTCCCAGGGCCGCGGTGAAAGCTTCGCTGTCGAAGTGATTGGACTTCCACCCGCGTACCTGACAGGGATCTCCCGCCCTCGGATGCTGCACACCATAGTTGATCTTAAAGCGGATTGCTAAATGATCGCTATGGGTGTAGCCTTCGTCTACCCTCCATTCCATGCCTGGAGCCAGACTCGGGCTGGCAAAGGTCAAATCAATCCACGCCTCCACTCCGTTTCTACGGAATGTACTAGCGGAGCCATCATTAGCTAGCACAGTATCGAGTTTCGCAAACGCTTCCATTAGCGCTTGACCCCTGCTATTTGTACAGCGGCTGCCCCACTCCACTGCCCAAGCGTTGAAGTCTCCCGCTATTACTACCGGTTTCCGGCCCACGAGGTCCGACGAGAGCCTTTCGATCATCTGGTAGAGCTGTTCTATTGGCCACCTTGGTGGGGCGTAGCAGCTGCAATAGAACACACCATTGATCTTGGCAATCGCCACACCCTCGGCGGAGGGGTGTATTACCTCTTGAACCGGGAACCTTCCCGTTGTACAGATTGCCACCATTCTAGACCCGTCCGACACCCAATTGCCGTAGCCGGCAGGGATACTGTACGGGTCTGATAAGAGGGCGACATCTGTCCTCGACTCCGAGACCGACTGCCACAGCAGCTGTTGGGCTGCTGCACAATGGTTAAGATTTAGCTGTGTGACTCTCACGGCTTCTTCTTATTTAACTCGCCGAAGGGACACGAAGGTCCGCCCATAGCATGTTTATGGGCTTGCTTCTTAGCGGTGCAGATAAGGCACTTATATGCCTTAGTGCACCCCCGCTCTTTATGCCCCTCCTCGCCGCAGCGACGACATAGCTTGCTCCTATCCATGCCTTTGCATTCGTATGCTTTATGGCCGGATTCTAGGCACCGATAGCACCTGTCCACTGAAGGCGGCTGGGGTATACTAATAGGGCATACCGACCAGCCGATCTTCAGCTTCCCTTTCTCGGTTACCTTTTTGGCATCCGCATTCAGTAGCCTGAGGTAGGCTACTTGGGTGCCAGAGGGTCCGTCCCTCAATCGCACACGCAGCTGTGTGTATGTGTGTATGTATGTGTGTGTATGTGTGTGTATGTATGTGCGTATGTGTCAAATAATGTCACTCATTTTTCTCAGAGATGGCTGGACCGATTTACCCAAACTTAGTCTCAAATGAAAGGTGCAACCTTCCCATCGGCTGCTATTGAATTTTGAATCGATCGGAATTCTGGTTCCGGAATTACGGGTTTCAGAGTACGGCCACACAGAAATTTCTCATATAAACTATAGGAAAAATTAAAAATAGAATTTTTATTTTTGATGTTAAATGTGTTCAAGGTGCATGAAACGTCGAGATTTGATGCAAACTAGAAAAAAAAAATTTGACGACGGTTCACTTTTTTGGATTTTGGCACATTTTTGCGTTTCTCATATAGAAAGGTTATGCAATCACTCTGAAAAACGTCAACCTAATCCCGGCCCGGAGGGCCGAGTGTCATATCCCATTCGACTCAGTTCTTCGAGATCGGAAAAAGTCTGTATGTGTGTATGTATGTGTGTGTGTATGTGTGTGTGTATGTATGTATGTGCGTATGTGTCAAATAATGTCACTCATTTTTTCAGAGATGGCTGGACCGATTTGCCCAAACTTAGTCTCAAATGAAAGGTGCAACCTTCCCATCGGCTGCTATTGAATTTTGGATCGATCGGAATTCTGGTTCCGGAATTACGGGTTTCAGAGTGCGGCCACACAGAAATTTCTCATATAAACTATAGGAAAAATTAAAAATAGAATTTTTATTTTTGATGCTAAATGTGTTCAAGGTGCATGAAACGTCGAGATTTGATGCAAACTGGAAAAAAAAATTTGACGACGGTTCACTTTTTTGGATTTTGGCACATTTTTGCCTTTCTCATATAGAAAGGTTATGCAATCACTCTGAAAAACGTCAACCTAATCCCGGCCTTTTTTTTCGACTCGCATATGGTTTCTGGATTTTAACAGGGGCGTAGTTGGTGGTTTACGGAGAGGTGTTACACCCCCCCCCCTCTACTGTTCACTCCCCTCCTTTAAAAATCTCTTTAAATCACCCCTCAGACCACCACCCCATCCAGCCCTCATACCCCTCCCTTTCAACCCCATCATCTTTAAACCACCACTCTTTCACAAAGCATACCAATTTAAGCTGGGGAGTCGTTCGTTCATGGGACTTTCGCCCTCCTCACATACCCACCCCCGCATGACAAAATGAGTTAGCAAGCAGATAACATTGATCTAATGCTGATTAGGCTAATGGAGTATGATATTTTTTTGTTTCAAGTGTTTCACCGTCGTAACGTAGCTCATCAAGTTCGTGGCTGGCATGCCATTGTATATAAGTGCAAAGTGTACTAAGAATGTAATGGACATTTCCACAATTATGTTGAACATAAAAAGCCTCCGTGCCACAGTTTAGAGAAATGAGAAAGGTACAATTGTACCGCTAGGTGGATTAAAACAGGTTTTTCCATAACCGCATGGTTAGCAATGCCATGAATCTACTTTCAGGAATTTAAGTCTTTATTTACAGAAACCCTCCTGGGTCAACCTCAATTGGATAGGGGGAGATGTCGAAGCAACATACACGAAACCACAATAGACAGGAAGGAAGATAACCGAGTATTCCCTCAAAAATACTTTCCTCGCTTCGACAAATGTGTCGACTCCAAAACATTTTTGAAAAAAATACCAGAAAAAAAATTATATTATGAAAAAATTATTATGAAAAGAATACAATTACAAAAAAAAATAATTTACCAAAAACGAGCACAACAGGCAAAAGAACTCGAAATTATTAAAACGAGCAAAGTAAGCAAAAGATCTCGTACGAAAAAAAGAAAACATCCGGGGTAAAAGAAGAAATTGGGGGAACATACTAACCACTAACACTATGTTTTTGCTAAGAACCACCGACAAAAATTAGAAGATTAGGAAGATTGCCAATCGAGTCGGTTTTTCCCTTCCAACATAAACTACAAACAAAAGTGATAATACAAGTCGATTAATGCACACAGCAGTGGAGTCTCACATATGACAACAAATTTTAAAGAGAACGATAAATAATTGTAAATAAATGAAAGTTAAAATAGTTAAATAAATATAGTAAATTGCAGATTAAAATGATGGTTACACAAAAAAAATAACTTAGTTTTTTTGTTTATGTACAACAATAATTTACAGCGATCAACTCATCAAAACGTAGAACAAATAACATATAATGAAAAAAAATTATTAATCATAGGAGATTTTGCAGAGTAGTGTGTGCCCCATGGAGATGGTAGTCACGAGCACTACCCAACGCGTTCGACAAGGATGGATTTGGAAAGGACGGTTGCAGGTGGTGACGGGAAGAAGATGGAGGGGATCTCGGAGGTGGAAGAATGGTCAAAATACGAAACAAGCAGGACAGCCCATTATTAACGAGAAATTCAATGAAGCTGAGAGTGGAGTATTGACAACGAAGGCTAAACCTGGATCAGCCTAAACCAAAGATTAAAGCCACAGTCGGAACAGTCAAACCCGGTCTGTGTGATTGAAAATAGCGCCTCAGTAGCCCACAATCAATATGGCCTGAAGGTAGCAAGCAAGCAGACAAATCTCCCGGATAAGCCAAACGTTGAGGGAGAAACCAATGTCGACAAATACGTAAAGGACGTCGATATCATTGTAATCGATCGAGGGTTGGTACAACAAATAAATCTAACCAGAATCGAGGAAATGAGATAACAAAAATCAACAACGTGAACGGAGAAGACAGAATCGAAACAATATGTATGAGCAAGCAACCATGGCCCAAGAGGACAACAATCTGTGGACAAAGAAGGATGTCACTTATCAACCAATTGGAAATATCCTGCCGCACGAGGGACCCGAAATCTGAACTCCGAGAACCACTACGCAACCGAGTCGAGGAGCCGAGTGTGGATGTAACGTTTGGAAGCAGGAAGAGGGGCACACTGGGACCACCGCAAAGTTAGGATGTTAAGAAAATGTCAAATAATGATAGAAAATTGTGAATATTTGGTTTTGACAAAAGTAACAACAAATATGATTTTTGTAATGGCAATCTTAGGAATTAAGGTACAAAAGATTTTTTACCTCATTTAAAGGTAACCCGCGCAATCGTCTTGATGATGCGTCTCTCCGAGGCAACATCAAGCTCAATAAGTAAGGGGGCATGCAGAGTCCCTAATTTCCTCCGGTTTCAATCCCGGTAATATTCAATCATCATTTGCCAATCTCTTGGATGCTCGATTCCATGAGTTAAGTTGCATCATAAAGAATTAGCCTTAGGTTAAGTAAGTTTCATTAACGCTGCGCCTTATATACGCGAAGGCAATGTTTAATAACAACAAAATTGTTTGCTTACGCCGCGACCCTACTGTAGCAGGGGCATGGCATCACCTTATGGAGCAGTCCATTGTTTTTAATTGAATCGGCCAGCGACCGACAGTTCTAGAGAGAGCTTTGGAAATGCTTTCAAAAACTTTGTGCATTTCTCTCAGAGATGTGCGAAAGTGATCTAAACCCGCGTTGTTAAAATGTCTTTTAAACCAGAGTTAAGAGGTCAGTCGTGTGAAGTCGTTATGGCGATAATTGCCTAATAATAAACTGTTTCACATGTTCTATCCTTGCGACTTTTATTTTCGGTCGCTCATTTGTACTCCAGTGTAGGGTTCGTCGCGGTGCGGATGTGAGCGGTAAATGGATTGTCCGCACCGCAACAGCAAAAAAAATTAAAAAACCGCACCGCTTACCGCAACCGCACATTATTAACCGCAACGCACCGCGCGGTAATGCGGTAAATGCGGTAAAATTTTTATATTTTTAAAAATAGTGTTGAAAAATTGTACATTTGTGTAACCATATATAATAAAATGTTATTCTTATTCACACGAAATTTAACTTTAAGAGACTCCTCAGAATGTAATGTTTATGAAAAAATCAACTTTTGCATTTTCCAAATAATATTCCATGCATTTTAAGGCAAACATTATACATTCAAAAACGTTCTACTGCAGTAATAGGAAAACTTTTATTTTAGCAACCCTTCAGTTAATTGAAAAAAGTGGAATAAAAATGTAATAAGAAATTAAGTTGCATATTTTTTTCTTTAAATTTTCATATTTTTAATGTTTTTGACATATGAAAAAGAAATGGATGATTTTCGCATTTACGTAGTAAACCACCTTTCATTCTTAAAGGAATTTCACCAAAAAAATTTAAAGTCGAAATACCAGTACTTCTATATAGTAGCGCATATATTCCATTACAGTGAAATAAAAACATATTGTATTTCATCAATAAGAACGACGCCATATTTGACGAAAAAAGATGCTCTATACATTACATCTAATCAGGAGTCCGGTCTCAACCGGTACAGAATTATTGAACATTAGAAACTGCAAAAAATGTATGATTTGAACATACAGCAGAAATGATTTCTAAAAATAGGGGGTTTTTACGGAGAAAATATCCCAAAACTCTAACTTCCGCATTCTTCAAAAAACAGATGCATTCTCATTGAAAAACTAAGATTGCTCCCTTTAAAAATGTATGAAGTGTAATTTTCTAAAGGCTAGTTCGAATGTTCTAGCATTTAATGTATTGTCCTCTAATATTTTCACAAAGAACCAGTGGCAAAAACTTCAATTGAAGTGAACAGGAGTCACATAGTTTGACTTTGTATTTGGCAAAAAAGCTTCAAAAAAGCTACAAAATAGTCTTAACTGAAAAATATTAGGACTTAATTTGGTAGAAAATTATAGTAAATTTGAATGGAAGTACGCGAAAAAAAGTTATGTAGTATACTTTTTGAGAAAGAGTCCAATAAAATTTACTGCAGAAAAATTCACATTGAATTTACACAGCAATCAAAGAGGATAGAAATACAATGTTGATGAACGAATGATAGAATAATCATCCTAATTTGGACCCCTCCTTATTTTGGACGCTTTCATACATTTGTATCCTTTACTCCAAATTCGTTTGGTTTGATGAAGAGATTTATATTCTTTGGGTTGTCTTTAAGTCCCAGCATAATTAGTTCATCTTTTATTCCTTTAAATTAGTCAAAATTCACAGTTGAAAAATTGATATCGAAAACTATTCATAATTCCACGATTTTCAACAGAAATCGAAAGAAGTAATGCACTTTTAAATTGGATTTAAGAGTAAAAATTTATTGTTTTTAAATGATCTAATAATTTTGTCTCTATTTAGATCTTGCATTTTATGTATTTGAAATAATTAGTTTGTGAAGTTTTACTTAGAAGTATAAAATAACTAGTGTCCAAAATATGTCGTAAAAATAATAGCGTCAAAATATTTCGGACACAGCTAGATTTTCTTTCGTTATAGAAGTCTGTTAATCAATTTAGAATAATCAAAAGTATCACTTTATCAATTATTGTTTTGCAGTGCGGTTGCGGTAAAAGCTCTTTCCCGTACCGCATCTGCGGGAAAAAGTGTCTCACCGCACCGCAGATCTTGCGGTGCGGGTGCGGTAAATACCGCGCGGTTGCGGTAATTACCGCAACCGCGACGAACCCTACTCCAGTCTACGGTGTTAGTGTTGATGAATTTCGCGCTAAATCGTATTCAGAGTTGGCAGCACCCTCTTTGATTTTAATGAAACTTTCTGTACATGAAGACTTTGTCACAAAAAGCCACTTTGCACATTTTGTTTTTACAAAATGGACTGTCTTTTGAAAAGGGCCAAACTTTTTTTACCAATTTTTTTTAAATGGCTATAGTCTAGAAATGACAAATCCTACAAAAAATGATGTGTTTTAAACAAAATTAGTTAAATTTTTGAATAAAAATATTGAAAAAAAATCTTCATTGACTCCTACACTGAAAAAAAAAAATCCATTTTAAAAATGTAAAGTCGATTTACAAAAAAACCCCAATTTTGATTTGGATGAAATTTCGTTCCAAGATAGAAAATTATATTCCGCTCCTACCGTCAGAAAATCAAGTTGGGCACTTTCAAGGAAAAAAAGTTATTGGAAAAAAACTTTTCCTTTTCCAAACAGAATTTTTTCTTGAGTGTATTTTTATCGAAACCTAAACCAATTAAAGTCATAGTCATCTAAGAATCCAATAAAGCTCAGTTTGTGAGAAAATGTTGTCTAATTTAGCAACTAAGCATATTTTTATTAAGGGATTTCATAAAATCGAAATCTTTTTAATTACTTTATCTGAAAGTAAAACTCCTTACGGAATGTTTTCTCAAATTTTTATAGAGATCCGAGAAATAGATCGAAAGTTACAGCGCTTCCAAGCGCGCTTCGTCTACCAGGAGCATTGGCAATTTGATTTGAAATTTTAAACTCGATTATCTCCAAATGTCGTTTTACTAAAAATGGTTTTCCGTGATCACGATTGCCGAAATATTACTCAATCAATTTTCTTATTTTTTTTCAATTCATCGTAATTAATTTTTCTCGTGCTTCAACGATTCCCTTTTTATGCCTAAATTTTTGTTTCATGGATATGAATTTTTAATACAATTTTTAGAGCTTAAAATAGCGATTTTTTACTAAAAACGCTTTTAATCCACTTAACAGTGTGATGAGACATTTCTTATAACTCTTTTCACTCTCTTAGGATATTATATCGTTTGAGAACATTTAGAACTTGATGCTTCGCGATGTTTTTGACAACACGTACTACATGGGATAGTGGAAGGACTCAGAGAATCACTCAAATCAGCATAGGACAATATCAGTGCTAGAAATCTCAAACCAAATCAATGGGAAAGCGAAAAAATGGCCCATAAAATAGACATACAAACGAATTATTGCTAATGCTCTGTTAATAAAATATCTAAATTCCTCAATCAATGCATTGTGGTGGGAGAAGTGAATTTTCCTAATGGGGTTATATATTGTACTGAGCCAAAAAAATCGATTTTTTTTTGATCGATTTGAAGTTTATACTTTACTCAGATTTCCAACGCGACTGAGAACTAAGAAATGAAATCGCAGCTCCTGATATCACGCTACCTATGAAGTGCATGCGTGCATAGTTCAAACTTTACTTCGACATCGACTTTTTCTAGAAGTGACTTCCCAGTAGTATTCTTGATTTGAATTATTATCGGTAATCCTAATGCCAAAGAACAAATAAAAACCTCTCGAAAACAAACCGTTTGGGAAAATCATCATCTTTATTGGAATTTTCATTTTCACGAAACCTTTCGATAACCTTCCGTCACTTGCGTTAATGCACTGGGTGCACAATGCCGTGCAAATCTAGCGAAATCGTCTTAAAGCACGAGCGGGTCTCATTCAGAGCCATTTGCCCGGCAAGTTAAATCTGTAAAGACTACTAAAAATTTACTTCTATTCCATAATTTTCAGTTCAGCAATTCGAGAGACCGTGCTCACCCCAAGCCATGAAAAATAAACTGCGTTGTGAAGCGACGGTCACTATTTATTAAAAAATCACGGCCTAATAAAAAATAACACTATTAAAAAATTTAAAATAGTTTATAATTTTCACAAATTTATGAGGGTAAAACGTTTAGTAAGCTTTTGTAATATTGTATAGGAAAAAAAAGCTGAAAATTTCAGTATTTTCTCTATCTGCAACATATAAACCCTTAAATATAGCAATTAATTGGTATACGAATTGGAATAGGTTCGCCAAACTTTTGAAGAAGTCGATAAAATAACGCCTTGAAAACTACCTAAAAATTATTGTAGTTCTATGCAATAAAAAAAATCCCCAAAAATGGAATGTACCTATTAATGTGGAACACAGTGAATAATACATACAATAAACACTCGTTTTAATCAGTCTCATGGTGTATTTTAGGCTGGCAAAATGGGTACATTGCCCAAATCGGCCAATTTTCTTTTCTTTATAATAAACTGAAGCTCCTAAAATATTCTTCCCATCCCTTGATGTAGTCTGATAGCTATTTCTGATTATTTAATATAAATTTCTCTTAAAGGGGGATTCTAGCGCAAAATTTAAAAAAGATGAACTTTTTATATTTGCATATTATTATCTTCATGATAAGGAAAACATGCTCAAGAAAGGATTTACTCGAATTCAGTCTTGTTCGTCTGCTAGAGCCCATCCAACATATGTTCATATTTGGCTGATAAAATCGGGTTTTCAATTTATTATAATAGATATTCAGTATTCGAAGAAGTTTCTTGTGAATGAGTGTAGAACGACTTTGTTTCTACTTACTTGAAGCTAGCGGCGTAGCCATAAATTCAGATTGGTGGGGGTTTGGTGAAAATATAACTTACTGTCCAAACGGCATAATTCCGAAAGCGTAAGTTTTAAAATTATGCAGAATTATTTTTCAGAAAATAGTAACAGAGATCGTGTCTTTAGCGAATTTGTTGAGACTTTATTGTAGACATGAATATTAACTTGAGTAAATTCGCCATAAATACATCTTGGACGATATAACGTCAAAAATATTTTATCAAATGATGTGCTGTTTAACGTTTGTAAAACTCATCGAAGATACTAAACCTCTGAAATTGGCGATTTCAAAATGATGCTATCTTGACCTTAAATTACTGTTTTTGAACAATTGACCTATTCATATAATTGATCATTAGACCGGCAACAACTTTGACTTCACATACCACTTGTCAAATATGATCCTTTTTCGAGAGCTCTAATTCACATACAAGAGTATTTAAGATTGTATGTGAAAATATATGAAAATAGGCAATTGAAACAATTAATCCAGTACAAAATGCCAGTATCATCAGTGTGCATCCCAAAATCTTCAGTTTTGTAGCTTAAGGTGTAAGGATCAACATTGCCGAAGACTGAAAAATTGATCTGATTTTACAGTATAAAGATATTAAGTTACATTTTGCTTCTCTTTCTCGCACATACTTAGAATAGGAAATTTAAAAAAAATTGGTTGGTCTTCAAAGTTAAATAACTTTTTAAGGGAACCTCCAATCAACATACGCTCTTCAACAAAGCTATCCGTTATAAAATAAACTACGCGACCGTGAGTTTTATGGTACGCTGAGTTAGTATGAAATTTTGTATTGGAATTAAAGTTTTTATTTCCAAGTTTCCATATATATTACTGTAGAACCTTGAAATCTCTTGTGGGTGAACTAGAGCTATCGGAAAAAGCTCATATTTTGTATATGATTATCATTACCAATTACCATTCGATTTTTTTTAGTTTACATCAAATCTCAATGTTTCTTGCATTTTGAAGTCATTTGGCATCAAAAATACAAATACGATTTTGAAATTTTCCCTTACTCCCCCCTTTGAGAATTTTTCATTTCAGTTTATATGGGAATTTGCTCTGTGATCGCATTCTTCAACCCGTAACTCCGGAACCGGAAGTCCAATCAATAAAAAATCCAAATAGCAGCCGATGGGAAGGTTGTATCTTTCATTTGAGACTAAGTTTGTGCAAATCGGTCCAGGCATCTCTGAGAAACAGAAGTGACATTTTTTTCCACGTTCACACATACATACATGCACACACAGACATTTTCCGATCTCGACGAACTGAGTCAAATGGCATATGACACTGGGCCCTCCGGGCCGGTTTTAGGATACCGATTTTTAGAGAAAATGGGAAAGGCAAAAAGATGGGTGGGTAATGTCAGAGACATAGCCGGAGTGAAGTAGAATACACTTTAGACCGGTAAATTCTGCTCTGGAATAAGCAATTTTTATGCGATTTTAGCACATTCATAGTTTATTTGGAGTATTTTTGGAATTATCAAGTTGACAATTTGCAACATTCTTTGAAAATAGTGTTGAACTTTTATGAATGAAGGCACGCAAACGAGCGTTTGACCGTCGTCCTACTACCAGCATCAGAGAAGTAGCAGATCAGCATTTTTCGCTACATGGCCTGTACCAAACAAACCGCTCGTAAGTCCACCGGAGGAAATGCTCCCCGCAAGCAGTTGGCAACAGCCTCCTGGCAATCCTATACCATCATATGGAGTTTGACAGCGACCGACATATGTGGGGCGTTATATCTATAAAGCCCCAAACAAAGAATTATGTTCGGCACTATGCTCGATATTCAAGCATTCCACACGACGTTTTGCATCTTGTGGGATGATTTAATATCATATCATTCAGAAAATCGACATTTTGTAACTAAATATAGCTTCTAATCATTCGGTTCAAAATCAATGTTTTACCTTTCATGGCAGTGATGCTGGCTGTACAGAGACGTCGTCCTTGACAGGGGGCTGGTTGGCAACGAAGGCCGTGTAAAAGTGCACCAGTTACGGTTGGCGTTAAGAAGCCTCATCGCTACCGAACAGAAACTGTCGCCCTGCGAAAAATTCACAGCTATCAGAAATCGAGCGGGCCTAAATTGTGACCCAAAATAAACCACAAACCAACAAGTTCTTTTCAGGACCAGCCAATTATATTCCAGTAAGATATAAATGAAATTTTCGTTTTCCATTGCCTTACAACCTCTTTCCTCCCGGCTTGAATTACTATCAATCTTGATGATGCTGTGCGGCGGGGCACAGATAGTTTCCATTATAGTGGAAAATTTAGGTTTGCGCGTTTTTCCCAAAAGTTTTTTAGCTGTGCTGTTTTCAAGAAAGTTGTAGTTGAATTCAAAATAAAATAGTTTACTTCTATTGTCAGAGGTGGACCTTCCAACGAAAACTAGTCTGGCTCGCTTGAAATCGAATTATACGGACCAACCACTGCTTTCACAAAATCCGTTATTTTCAGTAATTGTATATTCTACAGAATTAGTCACAACTATTTCCAATCAGCGCAAAAATCGAAGGTTTTCATTCAATACAACAGCAGATTTTCACGTTTGAAAAAACAGGCAGCATTCTGGCCGAAAATTTTGAAACGGAGCACCTATATCGAAACGTTAGAAAACGTTCGATTTTTGTAAATTGAATCATTACACTAAACTGTCTATAAATCACAAATAACTTTTAATTTTGTGTCATTCTACTTGAAAGCGACGGTATTGTTCACAAGTGGCTCACTTACCATCCAACGCTCTTGACAAGCCACTTTCTGATGATTGTAATAACAAAACTTCAATT
The DNA here is from genome assembly GCF_030247195.1 of Topomyia yanbarensis. Lineage (NCBI taxonomy): Eukaryota > Metazoa > Arthropoda > Insecta > Diptera > Culicidae > Topomyia > Topomyia yanbarensis. Next base: position 204,415,787 of record NC_080672.1, on the reverse strand, counting down.
TCATTCTTTGTCGATAAATTGATGGCCCTGAAAAGGGCCTTTTGTTTGGGCAGTGTTCGGAATTTACTTGGAGCTGGTGTATATGGTAACAGTTTTGGTGCCATCTGAGACGGCGTGCTTGGCCAACTCTTCTGACCGCAGCAAACGGACGGCGGTTTGAATTTCGCGGGAGATGCTGCAAATGAACTGCTGCATGCTGATGCTGGAAACGAACTGAGCGTGAGCACAGCATGCTGAGTTTTTATACCTGACTACAGCACAATGTAAGCTCGTCCTTTTTTGTGTTGTCCTCAATATGCTACGAAGAACAAGCTCCACCCCTTCGTTGGTCGACCACATATTTTTGATAAAGAACAAAATTGAAATTGTGTTTCCAATACGGAGATTATCGAACACTCAGGGTAAAGAGAGTAATGTAATACGGCACCTTGGTAAAATGTTTGAGAATTGAAACCTTTTTTGAATGCGCCTAGTAAAAATGTTTTCCGCTTCATTCCAGATTGTTTCTGACCATATTTGCAATTTGCGTACTGAAATAAATCATAATTTATGGTTTAACCCAAATTGCTCTCCAGGAGAAACAGTCCATGAAACAGAAAATGCAAACTTATTCTTTGAAATGATTTTGGTGGCCCTGAAAAGTGCCTTTTTATAATGATACAAGTGAGTTCTACCTTTTCAACTTCCAAATCCATACAAAGTGCGTCCCTGCCGCTTCAGAGTATAGACGACATTCATTGCGGTTTTGCGCTTGGCGTGTTCAGTGTAGGTCACGGCATTTCGGATGCCATTTTCCTGCACACCACCAGCATTCGTAGATTAAATCGGAGATGCCTTTTACACCACTACGACAAGCCAGACGCCGAATGGCAGATTTAGTGATTCCCTGAATTTTATCACGAAGAACCTTGCGATGACGCTTGGTACGGGAACGCAAACATGCTACCGCTCATTGTACCGTCCGGACGAGCAACAGCTCGTGTGGTAAGCGAGCACCCACTGATACAAATCAAGCTCGCGTGACCTGTATATATAACATTCCCGTATGTAATGAGACGCTTACATGCTCCTTTTTGACGGCTCTGCGTGGGATATGCTGCCAAATTGCGTATTTTCCTCGCTGTTTCCGAAGGATTTTCTGAAAATCCTTGTTTTGGTTTATTTATAGTAGTCGCAGTAATTCCGAAATTTAATACGAAATACGTGCACAAATTTCCGATCAGATAGTGCAAAAATATTGCGATTTCGTCCAGTAGAACGGAAGATATTCGCATTTCAAACCTGGGAAAATTTCTCAACTGAAATTTTTGAAACGGGACCCCATATTGAAACGTTAGAAGTATTCTACTTCAAAACATTTTTAGCAAATGTTGAAAGTTATGCAATTTTTTGGTGAGCAGTTCTATGTTTCATAGATATTAAATCAATTTAACTTTCCTTCCTATTAAATAAAGACCCTTATTACAGTACATCTCATCAAAAGCGAGCCCTATATGAAAGGAAATCTGAGGATTATAATTAGTTTCAGAACTCTGGAATTTTCTATTGGAATATTTTTAGGCTGTTATTTGATATTGATGCTATTAGACAACTGTGAAATCAAGACCAATAGATCAGTTACATATCAGGACTCCATTCCGACAATTTTTCAAAAGTCCTCATGATGTTTACAACAACAGGTTATCAATGTACGGATCAGATAATTCTTATTGTAATATTGAATTAAATCAGTAAACACCAATAAATTTTTAAATTCTATTCAATATTTTTTTTTGGTGGGGTGGGGGGTGGGTGTGGTTTTAAACCCCAAAACCTTCTCTTGGCTACGCCGTTGCTTGGAGTTATTCATTTCGCTTTTCATTTTCCAAGATATGTTTCAGATCGATCCGATGATTATAAGTTAGAAAAATTGCAGTCAGAAGGTTCGCGCAAATAAACATTTTTGCACTGATAAGTTATCAAGATCCTTCCAGACAACTTGGAATTATTTCTAGTGGTTGTAGATAGAAAAATGAAATTCAAAATTCGTTTTATCGAAATAATGTTTGGCTTACTTAAATAGATTATTACTATATTGAACAATAAATAGGCGACAATGGGTAATCCACAAACAACAAGCCATAACTTTTAAAGTATTCAAAATGGATATTTGATGTCTTCAGTAAAGTTATTTGAAAAAGTAAGAGCTACAAATTTGCTGAAGGCATCATTTCAATACAATCACTTCCAAGAAATTTTTTGAAAATATTTCACTCGTAGGGGGATTAATCAGCAAAAGCACAATACTAAAAGAAAGGGCATATTGCCTCCATTAAATTCTCCGAAGATACCATTGACCTAAAATTAGCCGTTTTGGTGTTAATAATAGATTACATGTTTTTGGTCATATTTCTGGCAATGAGAAATGATAAAATTTGTTCGTCTGTATTTAATGTTAAATATCTCTTTTGATAATAGTCTGGTTTCAACAATCTATAGCTTGTTCGAAACCCGTATAACCTGTCTAAAAATATATAAATTGTTAATCTATGTTGTCAATTTCGGTAGATAATTTAAAAAACTGCAAAAAACGCCATTTTCACACATTCAAATATTCACATCTTGGAAACTAAACATCAGAATCAAAAACAAATTAATAGCGTTCTGTCTTGCTGATAGATCTTTCATTTAAAATTGGTTTGGATAAGATCGGTTCAGCCATTGCTGAGAAACACGTATGAGAGTTTGTCCGTTACATACACACACCGACACACACACAGACATTGTTCCAAATCGTCGAGCTGAGTCGATTGGTATATAAGACTCGGCCTTCCGGGCCTCGGAAAAAATCTTGAAAGTTTGAGCGAATTATATACATTTCTTTTATAAGAAATGTAAACGAATGAAGGAAAAAATTATTATTTATTCAACTAATCGTTAAGGTACGTGGAATACTCATATACTAATGATTTTTTTGTGAGTTCTGGAATTTTAGATGATCTATTGGACTTCAATCGTGATCACCGCAAACCTCTTAAATAAAAAAGGGTTTCGGGGAAAAAGCCATAACTCCGCCAATTATCAATTTATTTTTATAAACTTATGCTTGTTTATTTCACTGAAAAATGTGCTACCAAAATATAATAAGTTTGATGTAATGAAATCATTGCTTTATTCCTTTACGTAAATTCAATCTTTCTTGACATTTTTATCACAAAAAGGTATGTAGCCCCAAAATCAAGAATCCCATGGAAAAGAGTTTTTTTATTTTGTTTATTTGATAGGCACAAATGCGTTAGCTTGGCGGTGCCAAATTCTTTTGTTTTTATATTTTGGATATCTTAAAACTAGGAGATTACAATGTTGAAATATTTTTGTTTTATAAAAGATAGAAATTTTACAGCCTTTTTTATATATTATTTTCTATTTGATTCTATTGTTTTGTTTGCATTACATGTCTAATTTAGTATATTGGGTGTTCAGCCACAAGTGGTGACTTTTCATTCCTATTGTTTACATGAGTCAGTTAATTATAATTAAGTTATAATATGCTTTCGCAGTTAAGTTTTTTTAGTAGGACGTTTTAAAGCTACTTGTCTTCTGAATAAGGAGCTAAACAAATTTTATAAACTAACTTATAAACTATAAAGAGAGCTTATCGTTACAATTGAAGATTGCAACGATTTTTGTCGGAAGTTGCTTATAATGCTGTAATTTCTAATGTTTCTATGTTTGCGAGTCTGTGCAACTCATTTGTGCTAAACCAGGGAGGACGCTTCAAAATCACTTTCAGAATTTTATTCTGAATCCTTTGAAGCGTTTTCTTCCTAGTAGCACAACAACTTACCCAGATTGGCATTGCATATAGCATTGCCGGTCTAAATATTTGTTTATAAATTAATAGTTTGTTCTTTAGGCAGAGCCTAGAATTCCTATTTATAAGAGGTATAAACATTTTATATATTTGTTGCATTTTGTTTGGGTTCCTTGAATGTGATCCTTAAAAGTGAGTTTTTTTTATCGTAAATCAAACCCAAGTATTTAACTTGATCTGACCACGTTAAATTCAAACCATTAAATTTAATAATATGGTTATTATTTGGTTTAAGAGAAGAAGCTCTTGGTTTATGCGGAAACACAATCAATTGTGTTTTTGCCGCATTAGTGGAAATTTTCCATTTTTTCAGGTAATCATTGAAAATATTCAAGCTTCGTTGCAATCGACTGCAGATAATACGAAGACTCCTACCAGTGGCTGAGATGCTAGTATCATCACAGAAAAGTGACTTTTTACACTATGCTATATTTCACCCTAAGGAGGAAAATTTGGTAAAAACCAAAATTTCTCACTAGGGTGAAAATTTGTTGGTAAAAACCAGTCTTTGTACAGGAGGGCGCAAATCCTTATTTCATACTATGTTGCGTTTCGGCTTCGCCCCATCAGAAACCGATACTAACGTATTGTCGGAATAGATTAGCGCCGGCTTGACGCAAATCCCTTAAAACTAAAACACACTACGTGTTTCAAACAAACGACTGATCAAACGTGATGTCCCGTTCGAGCAGAAGTTCTGTTTATGCCGATGAGACACAAGTGAAGCCGAAACTTGTCTTGGCTTAGCAGGCCTATGCGAAAGCACTATGCTATATTTCACCCTAAGGAGGAAAATTTGGAACTTTTTACAGCCTGTAGGTAGATTTGGAAGATCAGAGGTAAAAATATTGTATAGTATTGGTGCGACGCTGGATTCTTGAGGGACGCCTGCTTTAACGGGTAGCTTATTAGATTTACAATTCTGATAAGAAACCTGTAGGGTACGGTTAGTAAGATATTTTTTAATTATCTTTATTATGTAAATTGGAAAATTGAAATCCCACATTTTGGCAATTAAACCTTTGTGCCAAACACTGTCGAAAGCTTTTTCGATGTCCAGAAGAGCAACTTCAGTGGAATAGCCCTCTGAGATATTTGCCTTTATCATGTTAGTTACTCTCACAAGTTGATGAGTAGTTGAATGTCCAATACGACATTCAAACTGCTCAGGAAGAAAAATAGAATTCTCATTGATATGTGACATCATTCTAGTTAGGATGATTTTTTCAAATAATTTACTAATAGAAGAGAGTAAACTAATTGGTCGATAGCTAGATGCTTCTGCTGGGTTTTTATCTGGCTTCAACATTGGAATAATCTTGGCATTTTTCCATCTTTCAGGGAAGTATGCTAATTCAAAACATTTGTTGAATATTTTGACCAAATATCTCATGGTGATTTTGGGAAGGTTTTTAAGAATATTGAAAATTCCATCATAACCTGGAGCTTTCATATTTTTTAACTTTTTACATTTCTTATAAAAGAAATGTATAGAATTCGCTCAAACTTTAAAGATTTTTTCCGAGGCCCGGAGGGCCGAGTCTTATATACCAATCGACTCAGCTCGACGATTTGGGACAATGTCTGTGTGTGTCTGTGTGTGTGTGTAACGGACAAATTCTCATTCGTGTTTCTCAGCAATGGCTGAACCGATCTTATCCAAACCAATTTTAAATGAAAGAACTAAAAAACAGTATGAACGCTATTAATTTGCTTTTGATTCTGATGTTTAGTTTCCAAGATATGAATGTTTGAATTCGAAAAAATGGCGTTATTGGCAGTTTTTTTTAAATTATCTGCCGAAATCGACAATATAGATTAACAATTTATATATTTTTAGACAGCTTTAACAAATACCTTTGGAACAAGCTATAGATTGTTGAAATCGGACTATTATCAAAAGAGATATTGAACATTAAATGCGGACGAAAGATTTTTATCATTTCCCATTGCCAGAAATATGACCAAAAACATGTAATCTATTATTAACGCCAAAACGGCTTATTTTAGGTCAATTGTATCTTCGGAGAATTTAATGGAAATAATATGCCCTTTCTTTTGGTATTATGCTTTTGCTGATTAATCCCCCTATGAGTGAGATATTTTCACAAATTTTCTTGGAAGTGATTATATCGAAATGATGTCTTCAGCAAATTTGTAGCTCTTACTTTTGCGAATAACTTTACTAAAGACTTTAAATATCTATTTTGCCTACTTTAAAAGTTATGGCTTGTTGTTTGTTGATTACTCTTTGTCGCCTATTTATTGTTCAATATAGTAATAATCCATTGAAATAAGCTAAACATTATTTCGATAAAACGAATTTTGTATTTCATTTTTCTATCTACAACCGCTAGAAATAATCACCGAACACTTCCAAGTTGTCTGGAAGGAACTTTATCACTTATCAGTGCAAAAATGGTCATTTGTGCGAACCCTCTGACTGCAATTTTTCTAACTTATAACCATCGGATCGATCTGAAACACATCGGAAAATGAAAAGCGAAATAAATAACTCCAAGCAACGACGTAGCCAAGAGAAGGTTTTGGGGTTTAACACCATACAACCCCTCCCCAAAAAAAAATATTGGATTGAAGTTGAAAATTTATTTATAATATTCAATATTACAATAACAATTATCTGATCCGTAGATTGATAACCTGTTGTTGTAAACATCATGAGGACTTTTGATAAATTGTCGGAATAGGGACCTCCTGATATGTAACTGATCTATTGGTCTTGATTTCACAGTTGTCTAATAGCATCAATATCAAATTCCTGCCTGAAAACATTCCAATAGAAAATTCCAGAGTTCTGTAATTAATCATAATCCTCAGATTTATTTCCAAATTGAGCTCGTTTTTGTAGAGATGTACTGTAATGAGGGTCTTTATTTAATAGGAAGCGAAGTTAAAATTGATTTAATGTCTATGAAACATAGAACTGCTCACCAAAAAAATGCATAACTTTCAACATTTGCTAAAAATGTTGTTGTCTTTCTCATTCACTCTAAAATTCGTCAATCTAATCCCGACCCGGAGGGCCGAAAGTCATATGCCAATCGATTGAGTTCGTCGAGATCGGAAAATGTCTGTGTGTATGTGGAAAAAAATGTGACCTCTGTTTCTCAGAGATGGCTGGACCGATTTGCACAAAGTTAGTCTCAAATGAAAGGTACAACCTTCCCATCGGCTGCTATTGAATTTTTTATTGATTGGACTTCCGGTTCCGGGGTTATGAGTTGAAGAATGCAATAACACAGCAAATTCCCATATAAACTGAAATGAAAAAATTTCAAAATCAAATTGTATTTTTGATGCCAAATGACTTTAAAATGCATGAAACATTGAGATGTTTGACAAAAATTGACTTTTTTGGACTTTGGTACATTTTTGCCTTTCTCATATAGAAAGGTTATGCAATCACTCTAAAAATCGTCAATCATACTGGCCCGGAGGGAGTATGCAGTAAGGGGTTGCTACTTTAAAATTAAAACTAGTTTAAAATTTCTTAACAAGTTGAAATTTTTCGGCAAGACCTGGACCTCCCGGATCATTCTCCATGATCCGCTGCTGGTTTCAAGCGATGTTTCAATATCACATAGTATCTCAAGATCGTGGCTGTCGTTCCGTTGTATGTATGTGCAAATCGTACTGAACATGTAATATCATTTCCATCATTGTATTGAACATAACCAGCCATGGAATCGTAGTCTGGACAAATGAGACAAGCACAATTGCACCACTAGGTGGATTAAAACAGGTTTTATTTTGGGAATGCGTCGAGTTGAGACGAAAACGTAATATGATTAATAAAGAGGATAACACTTTCCGAATGTAGAGAGAAATTTATGAAAAATGACGATTTCCATTCGACTCTAGCAGGTTCTGATCGATTTTGATGAGCATTTGATTTTTGTTGTATGACCAATTATATGTATTGGTCAAATGTTTAAAAACAGTAATTTAAGGTCAAGATAGCATCATTTTGAAACCGCCAATTTCGGAGGTTTAGTATCTTCAATGAGTTTTACAAACGTTAAACAGCGCATCATTTGATAAAATAATTTTGACGGTATATCGTCCAAGAAGTATTTATGGTGAATTTTCTCAGGTTAATATTCATGACTACAATAAAGTCTCAACAAATTCGCTAAAGACACGAACTCTGTTACTATTTTCTGAAAAAATAATTTTGCATAATTTTATAACTTCAAAAATTACGGTTTCGGAATTATGCCGTTTGGACAGTATGATCGAACCGAATTTCTGGCTACGCCGCTGACTTCAAGTAAGTAGAAACAAAGTCGTTCTACACTCGTTCACAAGAAACTTCTTCGAATGCTGAATATCTATTATAATACATTGAAACCCCGATTTTATCAGCCAAATATGAACATATCTTTGATGGGCTCTAGCAGACGAACAAGACTGAATTCGAGTAAATCCTTTCTTGAGCATGTTTTCCTTATCATGAAGATGTAAATATGCAAAAATAAAAAGTTCATCATAATCAGAAATAGTTATCAGACTACATCAAGGGACGGGAAGATTATTTTAACAGCTTCAGTTTATTATAAAGAAAAAAAATTGCCCGATTTAGTCAATGTCCCCATTTTGTCAGCCTAAAATACACCATGAGATTGATAAAAATGGGTCTTTATTGTATGTATTATTTCACATTAATAGGTACATTTCATTTTTGGGGATTTTTTTATTGCATCGAACTACAACAATTTTTAGGTAGCTTTCAAGGGGTTATTTTAGAGACTTCTTCCAAAATTTGGCGAACCTATTCCAATTCGTATATCAATTAATTGGTATACTTGAGGGTTTATATGTTGCAGATAGAGAAAATACTGAAATTTTCAGCTTTTTTCCTACACAATATTACGAAAGCTTATTAAAAAATTTTCCCTAATAAGTTTGTGAAAATTATAAACTATTTGAATTTTTTTAATAGTTTAATTTTTTATTTAACCGTGATTTTTAATAAATAGTGACCGCTTCACAACGTAGTCTATTTTTCATGGCTTGCAGTGAGCACGATCTCTCGAATTGCTGAACTGAAAATTATGGAATAGAAATTAGTTTTTAGTATCCTTAACAGATTTAACTCGCCGCGCAGATAGCTCTGAATTAGACCCGCTGGTGCCCTAAGACGATTTCGCTGGATTTTCAGAGCACTGTGCACCCAGTGCATTAACGCAAATGACGGAAGGATATCGAAAAGTTTCGTGAAAATGAAAATTCCCGTAATGATGATGATTTTCCCAAAACGCTTCGTTTTCGAGAGGTTTTTATTTGTTCTTTGGCATTAGCGATTAGCGATAATAATTCAAATCAAGGATACTACTGGGAAGTCACCTTTAGAAAAAGTCGATGTCGAAGTAAAATTTGGAACTATGCACGCATGCACTTCAGAGATAACGTGATATCAGGAGCTGCGATTTCATTTCAACGCTTTTTTGTGAAAAGGGCGATACTTACAAATGTAAACATAAGGCTTTTTTCATACATGCGAATGAGGGCTTTGAAACGCAACAAATTAACCTAAAAATTTGGATTCTACGATATTGCTTTCTTAAACTACAGCAAAAAATACAACGGGCGAAACTGTATTGTTGTTTGCTTATTTAAAGTTTCGCCCTCCACGCTCCATGCAAACAAACAGGGCGATACTTTTTTTTTTCTAGCAGTTGTAATGGGTAAATTTGGGACTAATGAAATCAACCCATAATCGCTGTTTCAATTTTTGTTCAACCGCGCCATGATGAGATAATGCAAATCAAGTCTGTTTGGCAAAAATGTTCACGGAGGAAAATAGGCGGGTACCTACAAGCCACCAGCGACGACTATAAAAGCGACTGGCAAACAGACAACCGATGTCAGTTTTACCCAGCCAATTATACCGGCCGCATCACATCAAGCAGCAGAGCAGCCGAGCGGACAACGAATCAGGCAGTACACGGCGACCGACGGGCGGGAAGATCATCTCACACAGGACTCGCATCGATCAGGTCGCATTCTTGCGCATCTTCCACTTTGCGATTTTCATCGCACGCAAGATTATTTAGTAAAGAATTTAGAATTTTCCTAAAAGCACTGAGTTTCGGCACCCAGCTCTGAAATGTATAGTGATGCCGCCGCAAATCTCCAATAATACGAATTGTTTGATAACACCAGAAGAGAAACCAGTAGTGTGCGATAGTACCAGTGAAACCGACGTAAGGATGAATATTAAGTGAAATTGTTATCAGGCCAGTAATACCATTATTATGTCACTAGCGTTACACTGCGGTCGGTTTTTAGGAGGAGTTTCGTCCTCTCGAATAGATTTTGGCGGTAAGGACCGTCGAACTGCAGAATTTAGATGTTGCATGCTGGATAGTGAAACGTGGTGTTGTGCTAGCAAAACATGGCCGTGTGAATAGAACTGTTAAACAATTTTGATTTGCTTTCGGTATAATATAGAGTTTAAATATGATATTGATTGTTGTTGTGATACAGCGAACTTAGGTTGATTGACTAGTTACTTTCGGGGTTGGACCAACGACGGGCCAACAGCCGGCCGGGCAAAATTAAAATCGGAATTTGACATTCTGGTAACAGATTGGCGCTAAAGTGAAATTTCGCAAAACGGAAATCAACTTCGGTTCGCTGATTACTTGTTAAATTTATTTTGTGCTCCCACCGGGTCCCAGACCGTTACAAATTGGCGCCCAACGTGGGGCTTCTTGATCCGGTGGTTATTTGATTCTTTTAGTGAATTGCTTCTATTTGGAATTTCGATATGGAGGATAACAATAGATCTTTAGATAGTATAATTAACGATATGGATTTTAATTCTTCTGAAATGTGCGGAGAGGCTCGTGAAGTTCGATACAACCGTTACGTACCGTTGACAAAGTGGGGTGTAAGGTACGATAATGAAAATGGTGCGTTAAGCGTGTCTGATTTTGTTGAAATGGTCAATAGGAAGGCATATCTTTATAATGTATCTCATGCAGAGCTGTTTGAAAGTTTTGGGGAATTATTAGGCGGTAATCCGCTGATTTGGTACCGTGCGTTCAAGGATAAATTTGTGACTTGGTGCGCACTCAGATATGAGTTTGTTCGGCAGTTCACCAAACCCGATAATGATTATCTTATTGAACGGCAATTGCAAAGTAGGTTGCAGCAGCCTGGGGAAAGCTTTGGCATTTACTATGCTTGCATGGAGCTATTATTCAAAAAACTTACGAAAAAGAAAACAGAAGAAGAAAAACTAGAATATTTAATTCGGAATTTGGATGAATTCTACCTGCATAGAATACACGAAGGATTTATTAAAAAGCTAACGATTTGGCACAGTTCTGCGAAAGTTTAGAAAGAAGCAGGGAAATTTTGAAGCGTAGAAAAATGAACCAGTATCCGTTGGCAGAACCCTCATTACAAGGACGTTCTATGTGGGGACGCCAGAAAACTAATGAAGTGAATTTCGGAATATACAGTGAAAACAAGGCACAATCAGGAAGTGATACATCTAGGGCTGGGGTAGATAATTGTCCCTGTGGAAGTCGTAGCAACAATTTAAATAATATTTTCATGTTGGAACAAACCCCATCATGTTGACAAAAGTTTTCACACCCGATAAACGACGGTTATGATAAAGTGGGAAGGCAAACAGAATCTGAGTTTTGTGAAAGACCACCGTTTCCCCGCGTTCCAGGTTGTTCTGAAATATATCGCGGACCGGCACAGCGTTCCTTCGCTCCGGGCTATTCAAATTCTGCTAGACCCGCAGTGAGCAGATGCGAAGAAGCAATGGATTCTCTCTCTCAATCGCGCCCAAATCCTTATTCAGGACCAAGTGAATATGATTCACGTGGTAAAGCCGAGGCTGGCATGTGGCAACAGCAGGCAATAGAATGCGCTGCAATCAGAGAGTTCGCAGGAAAATGTTTTAATTGCAAAAATATCGGACATCATTGGAGAATGTGTCCAAACCCTAAAAAGATTTTCTGTCACCGCTGTGGTACAGACGGTAAGATAGCCCCTTCATGTGGAAACTGTTCGGGAAACCGAGATACGGAGCCAAGAATTTAAGAAAGAGAGTGTTTGGCTCCGGTAAATTTTTAAATCTCTCTAGACTTCAATCATACGAAATAGTTTATTTGCCGAACGATAACCGCCCATTCGCGGAAGTGCAAATTTTAGACGTGAAATTGACCGGATTATTAGATTCGGGAGCATCTGTGTCAATATTAGGAAAAGGTTGCTATGAGCTGGCTAAGAAGTTGGAACTGGGACTTTTTCAAACAAATTCGTCGATTTCCACAGCAGATGGTTCCGTTCATACAATCTCGCATTGTGCATATGTGCCTTTTACTTTCAAAGGTCGCACTGAAGTTGTACTTACAGTACTTTCTGAAGCGGTGGCCAATCCTTTGGTACTGGGAATTGATTTTTGGACATCATTTGGAATCTCTCCGCAGACTGTGAATACAATAAGCATTCCTGAGCAAACCGATCCAGAAACTTGCGGAGGAATGCCGACCACAGAAAAATATTCTTGTAACCCAGAACAAAAACTTCAATTAGAAGAAGTGATCAGGGAATTCTTACCATATGTGGAAGGGAAGCTGACTCGAACAAATGTAATTGAACATATCATAGAAACTGGGGAACACCAACCTATTAAACAGAAATATCATCCCGTATCACCGTATGTACAGAAAGAAATTGATAAAGAGCTGAATAGAATGATAGATTTAGGAGTAGTGCAACCATCATCTAGCCCGTGGTCAAATCCTATCGTAACCGTGAAAAAACCCGACGGAAGTGTACGATTGTGTCTTGATTCGCGAAAACTGAATAGTGTTACTAAAAAGGACGCTTATCCCTTGCCGCATATCTCTGGGATTTTGGGAAAGTTCAAAGGAACTCGTTACATCTCGAAGATTGATCTGAAAGATGCCTTTTGGCAAATCCCTTTGGAAGCTCGTTCGCGGGAGAAAACTGCTTTTACCGTTCCGGGACGCGGGTTGTTCGAATTTGTGGTAATGCCATTCGGTTTACATAACGCTCCCCAAACTCAATGTCGGTTAATGGATCAAGTGCTCGGAGTAGATCTTCAGCCATACGCGTTTGTTTATTTAGACGATATAATTATTACTACGGACACGTTCGAAAAGCACATTGAAATTTTACGGAAAATCGCGGAACGATTGAAGGCTGCTCGATTATCCATCAACCTTAAAAAGTCTAAATTTTGCGCACCGTCAGTGAAGTACCTTAGATACGTTGTCGATACCGACGGAATTCGTACCGATCCGGAAAAGATCAAAGCCATAGTAGATTTCCCTCCGCCAGCAAATGTTAAGGATGTTCGTCGTCTAATAGGTCTAGTGAACTGGTATCGTCGGTTCATTCAAAACTTCTCAACTCTTGTCGCTCCGATAACTGAGCTCCTTAAACAGCCCAAGAAAAAATTCCTTTGGAGTAAATCCGCAAACGATGCCTTCTTAGAGTTGAAAAGCGCGCTTTGTTCAGCTCCGTTGCTCACATGTCCAAATTATGATCTCCCTTTTTATGTACAGTGCGACGCTTCCGATGTCGGCGTCGGAGCTGTGCTGTGGCAACATCACCCGGATGGTGAAAAAGTAATCGCGTATATGAGTCAGAAATTAACCCTCGCCCAACGAAAATTCAGCAGTACAGAGCGTGAATGCCTCGCGGTTTTAATTGCAATTCAGAAATTTCGGGTTTATATAGACGGAGTACGGTTCACGGTAATTACAGATCACGAATCTCTTAAATGGCTTATGAATCTTAAAGATCCACACGGTAGACTCGGGGGGGGGGCTAAAATTGCAAGGGTTCGATTTCAATATAGTTCACAGAAAAGGCAAACATAACTTGGTCCCTGATGCCTTATCGCGAGCAATCGAATGTGTAATGACAACTACACTTGAGGACAAGTACACCGCGTGGTACAACGAACTCTTTCAACTAATTCAGGAAGACCCGACTCAATCCCGCGAATATCAAATTCAGGACGGATCCCTCTACCGCTATGAAAAGACCAATCGTGGGCTCTTGTACAATTGGAAGCTGGTTGTGCATCCGGAAAAGAAATTAGAAATTTTGAAGCAAAATCACGACGACGTGGCGCATCTTGGCACCACAAAAACGGTGAATCGAATTTGTGAAAACTATTTCTGGAGGAACATGCGACCTGAAATAAGAAATTACGTTAGAGCTTGTGCTGTATGTAAGGCAAGTAAACCAGTGACAACCAATACTCGTGCTCCAATGGGAAGTCCAAAAGTAGCAACTTGTCCATTTCAAACGATATCTATGGATTTTATCGGAGTACTCCCTAGATCTAAAGCTGGGAACACCGTACTGTTTGTTGTATCAGACTGGTATTCTAAATTGGTATTTTTATACCCAATGCGAAGAGCTGATGCCTCCAAAATGTGTAAAATATTAGAAGATGAAGTATTTCTTAAATTTGGGGTACCGCAAACTATTATTTCGGATAACGGCAGTCAATTCATAAGCAATGAATTCAAAAGATTGTTAGATAGCTACGGAATTTCTCATTTTCGAAACGCAGTTTATCATCCGCAAAACAATCCCGCGGAAAGGGTGAACAAAGTAATAATGTCATCCATACGCGCTTATCTCGGTGAAAACTCGTCACACAAAGATTGGGATCGTGATATTTCTAAAATTGGTTATTCTATAAACACCAGTGTGCACGAATCAACAAAATTATCACCTTTCGCACAAGATTTCGCGTTCGTCAAAATAGGAAAAAAAACAGTTAAAATTTTTCCGTTTTAGAAATTTTCTTTGGCAAAATTTCAATTTTTTTTAACCCGAGCAAAGGGCACGTGTAATGGATAAATTTGGGACTAATGAAATCAACCCATAATCGCTGTTTCAATTTTTGTTCAACCGCGCCATGATGAGATAATGCAAATCAAGTCTGTTTGGCAAAAATGTTCACGGAGGAAAATAGGCGGGTACCTACAAGCCACCAGCGACGACTATAAAAGCGACTGGCAAACAGACAACCGATGTCAGTTTTACCCAGCCAATTATACCGGCCGCATCACATCAAGCAGCAGAGCAGCCGAGCGGACAACGAATCAGGCAGTACACGGCGACCGACGGGCGGGAAGATCATCTCACACAGGACTCGCATCGATCAGGTCGCATTCTTGCGCATCTTCCACTTTGCGATTTTCATCGCACGCAAGATTATTTAGTAAAGAATTTAGAATTTTCCTAAAAGCACTGAGTTTCGGCACCCAGCTCTGAAATGTATAGTGATGCCGCCGCAAATCTCCAATAATACGAATTGTTTGATAACACCAGAAGAGAAACCAGTAGTGTGCGATAGTACCAGTGAAACCGACGTAAGGATGAATATTAAGTGAAATTGTTATCAGGCCAGTAATACCATTATTATGTCACTAGCGTTACACTGCGGTCGGTTTTTAGGAGGAGTTTCGTCCTCTCGAATAGATTTTGGCGGTAAGGACCGTCGAATTGCAGAATTTAGATGTTGCATGCTGGATAGTGAAACGTGGTGTTGTGCTAGCAAAACATGGCCGTGTGAACAGAACTGTTAAACAATTTTGATTTGCTTTCGGTATAATATAGAGTTTAAATATGATATTGATTGTTGTTGTGATACAGCGAACTTAGGTTGATTGACTAGTTACTTTCGGGGTTGGACCAACGACGGGCCGACAGCCGGCCGGGCAAAATTAAAATCGGAATTTGACATTCTGGTAACAGATTGGCGCTAAAGTGAAATTTCGCAAAACGGAAATCAACTTCGGTTCGCTGATTACTTGTTAAATTTATTTTGTGCTCCCACCGGGTCCCAGACCGTTACACAGTTTAGAGGCGAAACTGTTATTTTCGTATTTTTTAGGATTATCAAGCTGATACCAGCTGTATATAGTAACAATGATCGCTATTGACGAAATCGGTGGTGTAGAACGGTAGTTATTGTAAAAAAACGTAAGGGCGATACTTCAATGCTGATAGGTGGGACCGAAAAAGTAAACAATCGCCAAAGGGGCGATACTATCATTTTGTCAATTTCAATAGCAGAAACAAATTTTAATTATATAATTTCAAATACTTTATGAAGTTTTGGGTTTCGATCACTGAATCATGCAATCTAGGATGTAAAAAACACAATAGATCTTAAATAGGAAATAAAACCAAGTCTGGAAATATTCGCTGTTGATTTTCTTTGAATGGTATCACTGCTAGTATCGCCCTTTTCAAGAAAAAGCGTTAATTTCTTAGTTCTCAGTCGCGTTGGAAATTTGAGTAAAGTATAAACTTCAAATCGATTAAAAAAATCGATTTTTTTGGCTCAGTACAATATATAACCCCTTTAGGAAAATTCAGTTTTCCCACCACAATTTAGATATTTTATTAACAGAGCATTAACAATAATTCTTTGGTATGTCTATTTTAAGGGCCATTTTTTCGCTTTCCCATTGATTTGGTTTAAGATTTCTAGCACTGATGTTGTCCTATGCTGATTTGAGCGATTCTCTGAGTCCTGCCAGTATCCCATGTAGTATGTGTTATCAAAAACATCGCGAAGCATCAAGTTCTAAATGTTCTCAATATAATATCCGAAGAGAGTGATAAGAGTTATAAGAAATGTCTCATCACACTGTTAGGTGGATTAAAAGCGTTTTCATGATGGATTTGATCTCATCATAGTTTGTTTCAACAATATCGTCTAGAGACAATACTTGATTTGAAACGTTTTCATATTTTTGTAAGACTTCGGTTTAAATAGGACTCACAACGTTGAGATTAAAATTATGGACGCTTTCAAACTGTTGAGCAAGTTTTTGAGCTTTTTCTTCGTTTGTAAGAAGTATATGGTCACCTTCCTTCAAAGCTGGAATTGGTTTCTAAGGTTTCTTAAGGACCTTAGAAAGTTTCCAGAAAGGTTTAGAATTTGGCTTGATTTGTTCAACCTCTTTCGCGAAATTTTCATTTCTTAAGAGTGTGAATCTATGCTTAATTTCCATTTGTTTTCCTGATAGATACATTTCATAGCAGGATCACGAGAACGTTGATATTGACGTCTTCGAACATTCTTCAAGCGAATCAGAAGTTGAAGATCGTCGCCAATAATAGGAGTATTAAATTTTTTCTGTGTTGTTGGTACTGATAAAATCCCTAGCATCAACTATAGATATACTTAAATTTTGTAATGCCGTATCAATGTCAGCTTTATTTTGTAAATCAAGGTCATGATTAAAATTATTCTCAATATAAGTTTTGTACCTTTCCCAATTCGCTTTGTGATAATTGAACACTGAGCTAATAGGATTGGAAACAGCTTCTTGAGAAAGTGAAAAAGGTACTGGAAGATGATCAGAATCAAAGTCAGCATGTGTAATCAATTCGCTACAAATGTGACTTTGATCTGTCAAAACCAAATCAATTGTTGATGGATTTCTTACAGACGAATAGCACGTAGGACCATTCGGGAACAAAATTGAATAATAACCAGCAGAGCAATCATTAATAAGTAGTTTACCAGTCTCTACGCATCGCTCGATCGAGATAGAAGTGTTTTGTTTTCGGTCTGTTGGAAAAAGAACAGTGCAGTAATCCGCGTTCAAGGTTATTTTGCCATTCTCTGCCTCTTCGAGGTTTGGACTTTTATTCTTTTGTGCGTGTGTTAACCGTTAGGCCACATTCCTCAACCTTTTGTTCGTAAAGCGAGGATTGAACAATAACCAGCTATTTAAGCTGGACTGGTGCGTCGTGGGAAACGAGTATACAGATAAGTGAAATCTACCTTTTTGATACATTTACGGCTTTTTCCCGTCTGCGCGGGTTCTGACCCCGTGCGTTGACGGTGTCGATGGCTTCCTCCCCGGATGGCCAAATGGAGATCCTAAGGCTCTCCCCCGACCCAAACAATATCCAGAGCTCTCGACCGGTCCCTTTGTGGTCTTCTTTCGGCCCAAAACAAAATCGCTGAATCTATTACAGATTTCAAAAGACCTGACGGAACGGTTCTCGGCTGTGACCGAAATAAAAAAGGTCCGCTCAGACAGGCTGAGGGTCGTGCTGACTAACTCAAAGCAGGCAAACGATATTGCTTGCTGCGAGCACTTTACGAAGGACTATCACGTGTATATTCCAGCGGTAAAAGTACAGTCTGAAGGCGTTGTCACCGATGACAGTTTGACATGCGAGGATCTGCTGCAGTACGGGGTTGGCCGTTTTAGAGACCGCATACTTGAGCCAGTGAAAATACTCGAGTGCAAGCGTTTGCACTCAGTAGTAGTTGCGGGGGATGGTTCAAAAACGTACCCCCAATCAAACTCTTATCGGTTGACCTTCGCTGGTACCGCTTTGCCAAATTACGTCCTCTTGCACAAGGTTCGTCTGCCTGTGCGTATGTTTGTGCCGCGGGTCATGAATTGCACAAAGTGTAAACAATTGGGTCACACAGCCACCCATTGTAGCAATAAGGCCCGCTGTGGAAAATGCTGGGAGAATCATCTAGATGATTCGTGCAGTAGGAATGCTGAGAAGTGTCCTTACTGTGCAGAGAATCTGCATGATATCTCGGCATGTCCCGCGTACAAACTACGCGGGGATAAACTAAAACGTTCCTATGCGGGACGATCCGAACGTTCTTTCGCAGAAATGCTAAAGAAAGCTACACCACCAACCTCAACAAACATCTATGCTCACTTGCCTCCTAACGAGGGCGAGGCTGATGACCCACAAGAGGGAACATCTACTAGGGCGCCTAGAAGTTATAGGAAGAGGAGGAACATTTCCTCTCCTAAAGTTCGTTGTAAAGGCCAGAAGGTATCCCTTGACGGGACTCCGAAAGTCACATCTATTGGAAGTGTTGCAACCAAACCGAAGTAATTAGCTCCTGGTCTCGGAGGATTAAACTCAGAGAAGGAGTTCCCAGCACTTCCCGGAACATCAAAAATCCCAAGTGTTCCTCTGTTTCAGTTCGAGAATAATCGCGGCACTGGAATTATCAAACTCTCGGACATTGTGGACTGGATAATAAAAACTTTCAATATAACTGATCCTATTAAAAGTCTTATGTTAGCTTTTCTCCCTACAGTAAGAACATTTTTGAAGCAGTTGACTGCTAAATGGCCCCTCCTTTCAGCGATTGTATCCTTCGATGGCTAACTCATCGAACGAGGTCACGGATTTGATCACTGTTCTACAGTGAAATTGCAGAAGTATCATCCCGAAAATCGATTCCTTCAAAATTTTAATAAATAATTTGAGTTGCGATGCATTTGCATTATGTGAAACTTGGTTAACTTCCGACATAGATCTTAACTTCCACGACTTTAATATTATTCGCCTGGATCGAGACACCCCCTATGGAGGAGTGCTTTTGGGGATCAAAAAGCGCTATTCCTTCTACAGAATTAACCTTCCCTCGATAACAGGTATTGAAGTTGTCGCTTGTCAAGTAACAACCAAAGGCAAAGATCTTTGCATAGCTTCCATATATATTCCCCCCAACACCGCGATTGGGCATCGCCAGCTACATGACATCATAGAATTCCTGCCTGCACCGCGACTAGTTTTAGGCGACTTTAACTCTCACGGTACGGAATGGGGTTGCCTTTATGATGATAACCGTTCCTCTTTAATTCACAATATTTGCGACAACTTCAACATGACAATTCTAAACACGGGTGAAATGACACGGATTTCTCCCCACCAGCGCGCCCAAGCGCATTAGATTTATCCCTTTGCTCGACCTCGCTAAAGTTAGAATGCGCGTGGAAGGTAATCCCTGATCCCCACGGTAGCGACCATCTGCCGATCGTAGTCTCAATCAATAACGGCTCAAGGCCATTGGAAACAATCAATATTTCGTATGACCTCACACGAAATATCGATTGGAAGAGCTATGCTGCCGCGATATCCGACAACATCGAATCTACTCAAGAACTTCCTCCGGAGGAAGAGTACAGCTTTTTGGCTGGCTTGATTCTCGACAGCTCAGCAAGCTCAGACTAAGCCAGTACCCGGCGCGAACATACAAAAACGTTCTCCCAATCCCTGGTGGGATAAAGAGTGCTCAGACGTGTACGCAGAGAAGGCCGCCGCGTTTAAGACCTTCCGGACTAGCGGGTTACCCGCTAGTTTTCGACAGTACGCGACGTTAGACAAGCGAATGAAGAGTTTGATGAAAGCCAAAAAAAGCGGTTATTGGCGCAGGTTCGTCAACGGATTAACGAGAGAAACATCGATGAGCACTCTTTGGGGAACAGCCCGACGTATGCGAAATCGAAACAATACAAATGAGAGCGTAGAATATTCAAACCGTTGGATATTCGATTTCGCCAAGAAGGTTTGTCCGGATTCCGCCCCGGCACAGAAGATCTACCGCGCCGCGTCCCGTCACGATAACGCGAACGAAACACCTTTTTCGATGGTGGAGTTCTCACTTGCTCTCTTGTCGTGTAACAATAAAGCTCCAGGGCCAGACAGAATCAAATTCAACTTGTTGAAGAATCTGCCAGACTCTGCCAAGAGACGCTTGTTGAACTTATTTAATAAGTTTCTTGAGGCTAACATTGTCCCACACGATTGGAGGTAAGTGAAGGTCATCGCCATCCAAAAACCAGGTAAACCAGCCTCCGACCACATTTCGTATCGACCGATCGCAATGCTATCTTGTATCCGGAAGTTGTTCGAGAAAATGATCCTATCCCGCCTCGACAATTGGGTCGAAGCAAATGGCTTACTGTCAGATACACAGTTTGGCTTTCGCAAAGGCAAAGGGACGAACGATTGTCTTGCGTTGCTCTCAACCGAAATTCAAATGGCCTATGCTAGTAAAGAGCAGATGGCATCAGTGTTCCTAGATATAAAGGGGGCTTTTGATTCAGTTTCTATCAACATTCTTTCAGAGAAGCTGCACCAGCATGGTCTTTCAGCGACTTTAAACAACTTTTTACTAAACTTGTTGTCGGAAAAGCACATGCATTTTTCGCATGGTGACTTATCGACATCACGATTTAACTACATGGGCCTTCCCCAGGGCTTATGTCTAAGCCCCCTGTTATACAATTTCTACGTCAACGACATTGATGAATGTCTTGACAATTCATGCACGTTAAGACAACTTGCAGACGATGGCGTGGTGTCTGTTATGGGACCCAAAGCTGTCGATCACAAGGACCATTACAGAATACCTTGGACAATTTGTCTGCATGGGCTATTAAGTTGGGTATCAAATTCTCCACGGAGAAAACTGAGCTAGTTGTATTTTCAAGGAAGCGTGAACCAGCACAAATACAGCTTCTATTAATGGGTCAAACTATAGCTCAGGCCTTCACAGTAAAATATCTAGGGGTCTGGTTCGACTCGAAAGGTACTTGGGGATGCCATATTCGGTATCTGAAACAGAAATGCCAACAAAGGATCAACTTTCTTCGTACAATAACCGGAACGTGGTGGGGTGCCCACCCAGGAGACCTAATGAGGTTGTATCAAACAACGATACTGTCGGTACTGGAATACGGATGCTTCTGCTTTCGATCCGCCGCGAACATACATTTCATCAAACTCGAAAGAATTCAGTATCGTTGTTTGCGTATCGCCTTAGGGTGCATGCAGTCGACCCATACGATGAGTCTCGAAGTCCTGTCGGGCGTTCTCCCGCTGAAAAATCGATTTTGGGAACTCTCATATCGATTGCTTATTCGATGCGATATCTTGAACCCGTTGGTGATTGAAAATTTCGAAAGGCTTGTTGAGCTCAATTCTCAGACCCGTTATATGTCCCTGTACTTTGACTACATGGCGCAAAATATTAATCCTTCTTCTTACAATCCCAACCGTGTGCATTTCATAAATACTTCTGAATCTACTGTTTTCTTCGACACATCCATGAAAGATGAGATTATTGGAATTCCGGACCACATACGCCCACAAGTGGTTCCAAATATTTTTTATAATAAATTCCGAGAAGTCGACTGTTCTAAGATGTTTTATACTGACGGATCAAACCTCGAAGGGTCCACTGGCTTCGGTATTTTCAATCAAAAGTTCACCGCCTCCTACAAACTCAGTGACCCTGCTTCAGTCTACGCCGCAGAACTAGCTGCTATTCAGTATACCCTTGGAGTCATTGACACATTACCCGCAGACCATTACTTCATCGTCTCGGATAGTCTGAGTTCTATTGACGCTATTCGCTCGATGAAACATTGAAATCATTCTTTGTATTTTTTGGGGAAAATACGGGAGCTACTGAGTGCTTTATCTGACAAATCTTTCCAGATTACCTTGGTGTGGGTCCCTTCTCATTGCTCCATTCCGGGCAATGAGAAAGCGGACTCCTTAGCTAAGGTGGGTGCTATTGAAGGTGACGTTGAAAGACCAATTTGCTTCAACGAATTTTTCAGTATTACTCATCAGAGAACCCTCGAAAGTTGGCAAACCTCGTGGAGCAATGGGGAGCTAGGAAGGTAGCTACATTCGATAGTCCCTAAGGTATCGACGAAACCTTGGTTCAAAGGGATGGATGTGGGTCGTGACTTCTTTCGTGTGATGTCCCGACTCATGGCGAACCATTACACGCTGGATGCACATCTCCGACGTATTGGGCTCGTGGAGAGTGGTATCTGCGCTTGTGGCGACGGTTATCACGATATAGAGCACATAGTCTGGGCGTGCACCGAGTGCAGTTCCGCCAGGTCTCGGCTTATGGACACCCTCCGGGCCCGAGGAAGACCACCCAACGTCCCGGTTCGAGATGTGTTGGCAAGCCGCGATGTCCTCTATATGTCCCTTATATACACCTTCATAAAAACCATCAATATCCAACTTTAACTGCCCCTTTTTCCTTATCATTCTCAGAAACGCTCTCTTCCACCTGTACCATACACCCACGATGGTTTGATGCGACTCCAAGGCGACACAAAACATTCCTGTCAAATGAGCCAACAAGCACGGGACCTAAAGCACGAACATCACACGCACAACTCTAAATGTAGCCGATCAACATCTGAGCCGCACTACGAAATCCCCTGCCATCTTGAGAAAGACCACCCAGCGTACCAGTACATGATTCTTCCTGATGAAGGCCACCCTGATTCTGTAATCCATCCGTTGATCTCCCGAAGTCTGAAACTGAAATAATGTTCTCCCCCTGCCATGTTTGTCCACCCTACTTCCCCTGACTCTTAAGCGGGCCTTACACGTTCAATATTTTTGTCAATACTAGACAGTATTGACAAAAGTATTGTACGTGTAATCGAAAAAACTTGTATTGACGATGTGGATTTCAAATGGGATTGAAATATTGTAACAATATCGTCAATGCTGGTATTGACAAAAATATTGAACGTGTAAGGGCCGCTTTATACACAGAAGTAACACCCCTTCCCCCTCCCCCCCCCCAAAGATCTTCATGAAGCATTTAGCTCTTCTTGCCTTTTCTAGTTTTAACTATTATATTATATGATCTCGTTGAAAATGCCCAACTCTACTACCACATAAAATAACTCTAATTAATGTCTCCGAATCTTTACAAAACTTAATCACGCCCTCTAATTATTTCTACTTTTAAGATAGTCGTAAAAATTTTCCCCCTTAGTTAAACATTATTTGCTCCAATAATCTCATTGCTAAAAATGTTAAACCATATTTCCATAAAAACTAAATGAGCCCCTAATCTTACGAAAATTATATTACCCCCTTGTGTATATGTATAGCTATAAATGCGCCTTAGTTTAATTTCAAAAGTCAATATGTAATCCCCTAGTTTTAAGTAATTTAAAATGTAAAACAAAACAAAATTGGCACCTTTAAGCTAACGCAAACCTGCCTTATTAAATAAACGAATTGGAAAAAAAGTAGTTTACCGTTGGAATTGCTTTGAGCATTATTCCAGGCTCGGTGTTTGGCGTTAAAATCACCGATTATGAAGAATTTCGACCGATTTCTTGTAATTTTTTGTAAGTCTCCTTTCAAGAAATTAATTTGCTCGCCAGTGCACTGAAAAGGCAAATAGGCTGCAGCGATAAAAATGATATCAAGATCAGTTTCAACTTCGATACCTAAACTCTCGATCACCTTGGTGTCAAGAGACGGCGTAACGGAATGTTTGATCCTGCGATTAACCGCTATTGCGATTCCTCCGCCGAATCCAACAATTCGATCAAATCGATGAATAACAAAATTAGAGTTACTCTTCATAATATTTGGTTTTAAAAAAGTTTCGGTCACAACGGCTATATGCACATTATGCATCCTCAAGAAGTTGAAAAATTCGTCTTCGCACGTTTTTAATGAACGAGCATTCCAGTTTTATAAATTTAAATGATTATTTAAAGTCATGGTTAAGCTTTAATTTCATTACAATTTTGTTAGCAAATTCCCACCCCGCTTGAAAAGCTTCAAACATGGAGGTAGAATTTAACATGGCAATCATCATAGGTAACATATGGTCTTGCAAGTATTTCAATTTTTCTTCCGTTACGCTACCTAGATCCATTGGACTAAAGGAAGCGTTGAGTGCAAACGAGTTTGAGGGCGTGGTAACGGTAGCCGTTATTTTGGCCTTGTTATCTGCCAGTGAAGCACCATTGTAGGATGGTGTGACGAAGGTAGAAGAAGTTGTTAATCTACGAGCCAGCAGGCAACGCACAGTGGTCGGAAATGCCAAAAACGTCACTAGAAGCCAAACCACTGAATATATTCATAGGGTATCTTTGGAGGAATTGTTCGTAAGAATATTCCCCACAATCTGATAAAAATTAAATTGAGGCATGGCTTACTATGATTGAACTAGAAAATTAACTTTTTATACAGACGAGGTAGAAAGTTGGTGTCTTCGACAAAGTTTTAGGAATGCTCATATTGAAGAATTTTGTTCAATAACTTGAGCTTGTGGGACTTAATGTTATCGATTTATAAAGCGTTTTCTACGGCAAATCCCTCAAATTTAGCTTTTTAATATAGCCTTTTTCTCTGTGACTTTTTGTGCAAACGATGTTCCAGACAAATGTTGAGGTATTAAAACCACATAATATTG
Source organism: Topomyia yanbarensis (assembly GCF_030247195.1). Taxonomy (NCBI): domain Eukaryota; kingdom Metazoa; phylum Arthropoda; class Insecta; order Diptera; family Culicidae; genus Topomyia; species Topomyia yanbarensis. The sequence continues at coordinate 204,390,843 of NC_080672.1, read as the reverse complement.
TTTAAGACTGCATGTAAAAATTAAATTATTGTTAAAGACTGCATGTAAAAATATCGTTGAATACTGCATATAAAATTTTTACCTGAAATCGGCGGCGCGGCGCACACCCGTTGTAAAAATATTAATTCGTTTTAGAGTTATTGCAGAATTTTAAATTAGTTTACACTAAGTTCAACTGTGTATAAGAGCAGTGTTGTCATAATCATAATCAAAAAATTAAAAATCAATGATCACCGTCGAAAAAAATCATCGATGATAATCGTTTTCATTATTACAACCTGACATCACAAACCTTATAACTTGATATACAGAGAGCGATGTTGATCTAGTATTCTCGTTTTCAATTTTATGTGCCCGTTGTCACCCATAACTGTTCACGCAACGGTAACCAAAATAAAATCATCACGTGATTGCTACACATTTGAGTAGAAGAAATTTTATTGAAAAATCGTGAACAATTTTTCTCACCGTTAGATGAGCTGTCTCTGGCTAAACGCTCTCATCGTATTTTGTAGGCTCTATTAGTAGAAGACACAGCTAATGGTATTTTCATTTTTGACAATGCACTACACTGGTTTAGTCGGTGTTACACTCACTCAAACTTTTTCCGGGTTTCTAGTGTTTCGCGGCTTCGGCGATCACGATGTAAACCCTGTAGGTCAACTAAAATCCTAGCACTCAAACATGTTTAATAGTATAGGGACATGTACTATTTGTACTATGAAGTTAAATTAATATTTTGGTTCGCTGCATACGAGAACATTTTCCCCCTAAACAAATGTGCTGGGCTCTAATTAACTTCCCGCATCTCCCGTTATATTCAGCTCTAGTTGTTCAATCGCAGCTACTGCAAAATGGAAGACGAAACTGATATAGCAGTTTATGCGCATAATAAAATCATCAATATCATACATCATTGATAATTGGTGAGATTGATTTTCTCTTTAGATGGTTTTATGAGTACGTGTGAAAGAAAAACTTATCACGATGATGAGATCGAAGAAGGCGTAATGGATTTCACATTTTCATTGTATTGCTAAACTCATTCGTGATTTTGCTGATAGTAAATATCGAGTAAGAGAATCAGTAGTAATTTTATGCGTTACCGATTTTTGATTTTTTGATAATTTCCCAACACTGTATAAGAGAGAAAGGTGCAAACCAAAATGGACGAGCAGGCACTATTTTCAATCTCCGGACTACGCATAATAAAGGTAAGAAGGTTTTAAGCTCATTTTGTAATGTTTTTTTACATTTCTTATTAAAGAAATGTATAGAATTCGCTGAAACTTTCAAGATTTTTTCCGAGGCCCGGAGGGCCGAGTCTTATATACCAATCGACTCAGCTCGACGATTTGGGACAATGTCTGTGTGTGTGTGTGTCTGTGTGTGTGTAACGGACAAATTCTCATTCGTGTTTCTCAGCAATGGCTGAACCGATCTTATCCAAACCAATTTTAAATGAAAGAACTAAAAAACAGTATGAACGCTATTAATTTGTTTTTGATTCTGATGTTTAGTTTCCAAGATATGAATGTTTGAATGCGTAAAAATGGCGTTTTTTGCAGTTTTTTTTAAATTATCTGCCGAAATTGACAATATAGATTAACAATTTATATGTTTTTAGACAGCTTTAACAAATACCTTTCGAACAAGCTATAGATTCTTGAAATCGGACTATTATCAAAAGAGATATTTAACATTAAAGGCGGACGAAAGATTTTTATCATTTTCCATTGCCAGAAATATGACCAAAAACATGTAATCTATTATTAACGCCAAAACGGCTTATTTTAGGTCAATAGTATCTTCGGAGAATTTAATGGCGGCAATATGCCCTTTCTTTTGGTATTGTGCTTTTGCTGATTAATCTCCCTATGAGTGAGATATTTTCACAAATTTTCTTGGAAGTGATTATATCGAAATGATGTTTTTAGCAAATTTGTAGCTCTTACTTTTGCGAATAACTTTACTGAAAACTTTAAATATCTATTTTGAATACTTTAAAAGTTATGGCTTGTTGTTTGTTGATTACTCCTTCTCGCCTATTTATTGTTCAATATAGTAATAATCCATTGAAATAAGCGAAACATTATTTCGATAAAACGAATTTTGTATTTCATTTTACTATCTACAACGGCTAGAAATAATCACCGAACACTTCCAAGTTGTCTGGAAGGAACTTGATAACTTATCAGTGCAAAAATGTTCATTTGTGCGAACCTTCTGACTGCAATTTTCTAACTTATAACCATCGGATCGATCTGAAACATATCGGAAATTGAAAAGCGAAATAAATAACTCCAAGCAACGGCGTAGCCAAGAGAAGGTTTTGGGGTTTACCAGCATACAACCCCCCCCCCCCCACACACCCAAAAAAAATATTGGATTGAAGTTGAAAATTTATTGATGCAGACTGATTTAATTCAATATTACAATAACAATTATCTGATCCGTACATTGATAACCTGTTGTTGTAAACATCATGAGGACTTTTGATGAATTGTCGGAATGGGGTCCTGATATGAAAATGATCTATTGGTCTTGATTTCATAGTTGTCTAATAGCATCAATATCAAATTCCTGCCTGAAAACATTCCCATAGAAAATTCCAGAGTTCTGTAATCAATAATAATCCTCAGATTTCTTTTCAAATTGAGCTCGCTTTTGTAGAGATGTACTGTAATAAGGGTCTTTATTTAATAGGAAGTGAAGTTAAAATTGATTTAATGTCTATGAAACATAGAACTGCTCACCAAAAAAATGCATAACTTTCAACAGTTGCTAAAAATGTTTTTGCCTTTCTCATTCACTCTAAAATTCGTCAATCTAATTCCGACCGGGAGGGCCGAGTGTCATATGCCAATCGACTCAGTTCGTCGAGTTCGGAAAATGTCTGTGTGTGTATTTATGTGTGTGTATGTGGAAAAAATGTGAACATACCGGCCCGGAGCGAGTATGCAGTGAGGGGTTGCTACTTTAAAATTAAAACTAGTTTAAAATTTCTTAACAAGTTGAAAGTTTTATGCAGGACCCGGATCTCCCGGATCTTTCTAAATGATCCGCCGCTGTTTTCAAGCGATGTTTCAGTATCACATAGTATCTCAAGATCGTGGCTGTCGATCCATTGTTCGTATGTGAAAATTGTACTGAACATGTAATATTTCCACCATTGTATTGAACATAACCAGCCATGGAATCGTAGTCTGGACAAATGAGAAAAGCACAATTGCACCATTAGGTGGATTAAAACGGGTTTTTATTTTGGGAATGCGTCAAGTTGAGACGAAAACGTAATATGATTAATAACGAGGATAACACTTTCCGAATGTAGAGAGAAATTTATGAAAAATGACGATTTACATTCGACTCTAGCAGGTCCTGACCGATTTTGATGAGAATTTGATTTTTGTTGTATGACCAATTATATGTATAGGTTAAATGTTTTTTTTGGCTCAGTACAATATACATAACCTTTTTAGGAAAATTCAGTTTTCCCACCACAATGCATTGATTGAGGAATTTAGATATTTTATTAACAGAGCATTAGCAATAATTCGTTTGTATGTCTATTTTATGGGCCATTTTTTCGCTTTCCCATTGATTTGGTTTGAGATTTCTAGCACTGATGTTGTCCTATGCTGATTTGAGCGATTTTCTGAGTCCTGCCAGTATCCCATGTAGTATGTGTTATCAAAAACATCGCGAAGCATCAAGTTCTAAATGTTCTCAAACGATATAATATCCGATAAGAGTGATAAGAGTTATAAGAAATGTCTCATCACACTGTTAGGTGGATTAAAAGCGTTTTACTTGGGTATTTTTACTTTAGGTTAATGCCTCCACATTTGTCTAGAGCACGAAAGGTCACAGTGGAAAAAGTTATATTAAAAAAAACTAAATTTGAGGGTGTTGCCATAGAAAACACTTTACAAATCGATACCATTAAATCCTACAAGTTCAACTAGTTCAACAAAATTCTTTATTACGAGCATTTCTAAAACATTGTCGAAGACACCGACTTTCTACCTCGTCAGCATAACAAGTTAATTTTTTTCAATTTGATCGTAGTAAGCCATGCCTAATTTTAATTTTTATCAGGTTGTGGGAAATATTCTTACGAACAATTCGTCCAAAGATACCCTGTGAATATATTCGATGGTTTGGCCTCTAGTGAATTAAGTTCACGTTTTTGGGGTTTCCGACCACTATGCAGCGCCCTAGTAACAATTGTGGTTTCATGATAGTTTTATAGCCACTGATAAAACTTAGATTGCAGTTGTAGCCTGCTATAAAACTTCAATTGTTACTTGGGCGGTGTCTTTTGATGACTCCTTCTCGATAACAAACATTTACCCAACGTTTCGGCTTACTGCTCTTCAGCCATCGTCGGACGCCTACAAACATTTATTTAGCATTAACGTTAACATCAATTTGTTCACAAAAAATTACAAAGCTAGCATTCACAAATTAAACACAATTTACAATTAACTCACATAAACTTATATCACGCATCTCCATTCACTCTCCACCGCTAGGCGGGCGATCACTCTTCGACTGTCTGCGTTCCTCGCTATTCCAACACTGTCGAAGCTTTGTGACTAGACCGTCGTATGTTGTGCAGAACGTTCCACATTCTCTTTGTAGGTTCACCGTTTTTTCCTCGCCGAGAATTTTGATGTGAAACATCTTTGCAGTTAGTCTGCTCTCCTGGTTTTCGATTCTTTCCAGTATCCGGGTGTTGTCGAAATCGAAGATGTGTCCTTCTTGCAAAGTGTGTTGGGCTAAACCAGTTCTCGCATCTTTTTTCTTTGCGTCGTTCTTGTGCTCCGCTACTCTCGTTTCCAGCCTTCTCCCCGTTTGTCCTACATACGTTTTGCCATCGCCTGTTCCACACGGAATCGAATACACCACGTTCTTCTGTTTCCCTGGTGGGATCGGGTCTTTCAGTTTGGAGAAAATTCTGTTTTTTATTTTATCTTTTGGCTTGAAAGCAAGTTTTGTGTCGTGTTTTCTCAGAATTTTCTCTAGTTTTTCACTGAGTCCCGGGACGTATGGCACAGCTACATATGCCATTTCAGCAGTCGCATCTTTATTCTGCTGTAGGCCATTATAGTGTTTATGGACCCGATCTTTCAGAATTTTGCGAACAAACCAGTAGGGGTAATGGTTTATTCGCAATATCTTTTTGGCTGTTTCGATTGCCGCTGGTCGGTTTTTACAGTCGGAGAGCTTAACTGCTCGATCTACGAGTGCAATTGCCGTGTTGCATTTATGCGAATAGGGACTCTCTGAATTGAAATCCAGATATCTACAATCCGCTTGTTTGGGTAGCCAAACTCTTTCGATGCGATCATGGTTTCTGGTTAGCATCATGTCAAAAAATCTCAATTTCCCGTTGTCCTCCTCTTCAATGGTGAACTGGAGTTTACTGTGGAAATTATTGAACGAGTCTAAGATTTCTTGAATGTGCTCCCTTTTGCCCACACAGAAGCAATCGTCTACGTACCGATGGTGGATTAAAACGGGTTTTTATTTTGGGAATGCGTCAAGTTGAGACGAAAACGTAATATGATTAATAACGAGGATAACACTTTCCGAATGTAGAGAGAAATTTATGAAAAATGACGATTTACATTCGACTCTAGCAGGTCCTGACCGATTTTGATGAGAATTTGATTTTTGTTGTATGACCAATTATATGTATAGGTTAAATGTTTTTTTTGGCTCAGTACAATATACATAACCTTTTTAGGAAAATTCAGTTTTCCCACCACAATGCATTGATTGAGGAATTTAGATATTTTATTAACAGAGCATTAGCAATAATTCGTTTGTATGTCTATTTTATAGGCCATTTTTTCGCTTTCCCATTGATTTGGTTTGAGATTTCTAGCACTGATGTTGTCCTATGCTGATTTGAGCGATTTTCTGAGTCCTGCCAGTATCCCATGTAGTATGTGTTATCAAAAACATCGCGAAGCATCAAGTTCTAAATGTTCTCAAACGATATAATATCCGAAGAGAGTGATAAGAGTTATAAGAAATGTCTCATCACACTGTTAGGTGGATTAAAAGCGTTTTACTTGGGTATTTTTACTTTAGGTTAATGCCTCCACATTTGTCTGGAGCACGAAAGGTCACAGTGGAAAAAGTTATATTAAAAAAACTAAATTTGAGGGTGTTGCCATAGAAAACACTTTACAAATCGATACCATTAAATCCTACAAGTTCAACTAGTTCAACAAAATTCTTTATTACGAGCATTTCTAAAACATTGTCGAAGACACCGACTTTCTACCTCGTCAGCATAACAAGTTAATTTTTTTCAATTTGATCGTAGTAAGCCATGCCTAATTTTAATTTTTATCAGGTTGTGGGAAATATTCTTACGAACAATTCGTCCAAAGATACCCTGTGAATATATTCGATGGTTTGGCCTCTAGTGAATTAAGTTCACGTTTTTGGGGTTTCCGACCACTATGCTGCGCCCTAGTAACAATTGTGGTTTCATGATAGTTTTATAGCCACTGATAAAACTTAGATTGCAGTTGTAGCCTGCTATAAAACTTCAATTGTTCCTTGGGCGGTGTCTTTTGATGACTCCTTCTCGATAACAAACATTTACCCAATTTATTTCATGGAGTTGTTGACTTTTCTCGGTGAAAATGAAAACTCCAAATTTTCCCATTACCACACGTAACGTTTCGGCTTACTGCTCTTCAGCCATCGTCGGACGCCTACAAACATTTATTTAGCATTAACGTTAACATCAATTTGTTCACAAAAAATTACAAAGCTAGCATTCACAAATTAAACACAATTTACAATTAACTCACATAAACTTATATCACGCATCTCCATTCACTCTCCACCGCTAGGCGGGCGATCACTCTTCGACTGTCTGCGTTCCTCGCTATTCCAACACTGTCGAAGCTTTGTGACTAGACCGTCGTATGTTGTGCAGAACGTTCCACATTCTCTTTGTAGGTTCACCGTTTTTTCCTCGCCGAGAATTTTGATGTGAAACATCTTTGCAGTTAGTCTGCTCTCCTGGTTTTCGATTCTTTCCAGTATCCGGGTGTTGTCGAAATCGAAGATGTGTCCTTCTTGCAAAGTGTGTTGGGCTAAACCAGTTCTCGCATCTTTTTTCTTTGCGTCGTTCTTGTGCTCCGCTACTCTCGTTTCCAGCCTTCTCCCCGTTTGTCCTACATACGTTTTGCCATCGCCTGTTCCACACGGAATCGAATACACCACGTTCTTCTGTTTCCCTGGTGGGATCGGGTCTTTCAGTTTGGAGAAAATTCTGTTTTTTATTTTATCTTTTGGCTTGAAAGCAAGTTTTGTGTCGTGTTTTCTCAGAATTTTCTCTAGTTTTTCACTGAGTCCCGGGACGTATGGCACAGCTACATATGCCATTTCAGCAGTCGCATCTTTATTCTGCTGTAGGCCATTATAGTGTTTATGGACCCGATCTTTCAGAATTTTGCGAACAAACCAGTAGGGGTAATGGTTTATTCGCAATATCTTTTTGGCTGTTTCGATTGCCGCTGGTCGGTTTTTACAGTCGGAGAGCTTAACTGCTCGATCTGCGAGTGCAATTGCCGTGTTGCATTTATGCGAATAGGGACTCTCTGAATTGAAATCCAGATATCTACCATCCGCTTGTTTGGGTAGCCAAACTCTTTCGATGCGATCATGGTTTCTGGTTAGCATCATGTCAAAAAATCTCAATTTCCCGTTGTCCTCCTCTTCAATGGTGAACTGGAGTTTGCTGTGGAAATTATTGAACGAGTCTAAGATTTCTTGAATGTGCTCCCTTTTGCCCACACAGAAGCAATCGTCTACGTACCGACGGTACATCGTTAGAGGTATTTGCTTTCTCTCTAATGATGCTATGCACTTCTGTTCCAATCGCTCCATCACCACATTCGCAATGACTGGTGAGAGTGGAGAGCCCATAGGCACGCCGAAAGTTTGTGCATATATTACACCCCGATGTACGAAAAACCTCGATTCTAACACAAGCTTAACCGCCTCCATGAAACTCTGTTGATCGATGCTTGTGTGTTTCTCCACCTCTTCCCATCTCTCGTTCAAGCAGTCCAGGGCAAAATCAACAGGCACGTTTGTGTACAACGACGTCACATCCAGAGAGAAAAGAACTACATCTTCGGTGATCTGTGTTCCTGTTATTTGATCAGCGAACTCAAGACTATTTTTAATGTGGTACTCAGTTTTTCCTACTATATTTCCAATCACTCCAGATCGGCCACATTGTACGTTGCTGATCCAATCGTCGAAACCACCGGGCGGAGAGGTCTGTCCTGTTTGTGTATTTTTGGCATACCATAGACTCTTGGTGGATTACAACTGGATATTTTTATCTTCCGGTGTGTGCGCGCGTCGATGTACTTGCTATCGCGCCACCCATCCACCAATACACCGATTTTCTTCAGGACTTTCGATGTGGGTTCCGATTTCAGTTGTTTGTACGTGCTTTCATCACACAGAAGGTCCTCCATTTTCTGTTCGTACTCCTCAGATGCAATGATGACGGTTTTGTTTCCCTTGTCCGCTTTGGTGATAACCAGATTGGGGTTTTCTGCCAAGAATTTCTTACTTCTGCATATGTCCTTGCTTATCCATTCATTTTCGCTGTGTCTAGGTTGTTTTTTGAAATTCATGTGATTTATCATGGCAGTGGAAACCTCTGTTCTGATTTCATCTGCGTTTTCTTTAAGTTTCACCGTTTTTTCCAATTCCGAAATCATTTCAACGTCGGGGATGTGGTTGTTATTCTGAACATTGAAATTCGGACCCAGTTTCAACGTTCTCTCCAGAAAATCCGGGATTTGTGTATTGGTGGTGTTTTCTATCCACTGTCCACCGCGAGTGAGAGTCGCAATTCTCCTGTTTTTCAGTGTCTCGATCTTAGGGGCCATGCATAAATGACGTAGCATTTTGGGGGGTAGGGAGGGTATACCAAATTTGTGACGAAGTGTGACGAGGGGGAGGGTAGGGTCAGAAGTTGTGCGACGTAGCATTAAGTTTAAAACCCATTGTTCAGAGAAAACAATTTAATGATCATCCATTCCCAAGAGAAATAAATTTAAATTCAAACAAGTTACTTTTGATGCAGTTTTGTCATGAGGTAAATTTTACGATTCGCGGAATTGCAAGTTCGCGAAAATACAAACAGATTTTGTAAGCGGGTTTAACTTGCTACATTAGTTAGCTAATGTTGCTAATTAGTAGACTTAGTTTGAAAGCTGAATTAAATTTTCACTTCGGATTCACCCAAACAAAATTTAGTAATTTAGATGAACGTATGCTTCTTACAATCATTGGCGGCTGCACGATTGTGAACTGAGAGAACTTCTCTTCATGCTCCCTTTGACTTATAAAATTCAAAACAAAACTATCAACACTATATTTGTTATGAAATGGGCTTATTTTGCACGCAATTTGCTGTTATAATGAAAATGTTGATAAAAGTCGTAAAACATTTTGAAAGGACATGTATTTAAAATAATTGAAAAACATATGCAATTTTTTTTTCATCTCCCGGGCGCTTTGCATGGGACGAGGGGGAGGGGGTAGGTAAATGCTACGTTATTTGCGAGGGGGAGGTCAGAATTTTGTGACCAAATGCTACGTGGGGGGAGGGAGGGGTCAAAAATCGCCGAAAAAAAGCTACGTCATTTGTGTACGGCCCCTTACGTGTCTCTCTCGTTTTACAGGAGTTATGCACCACCACAGTCTTGTTCTCCACCATTTTCTTCACCCGCTGGACGTCGGCTTGTTGATAGATTAGTTCCATTCGGTTCGAATAGAACATTTTGGTTCTCTTCAACTCAGCTAGCGTTCGTTTGGTGTCGGCCACCATTATGCTAATAATGCGAATTCTGTGCTTGAATAATACCTTTTCAAACTCACGACGGGATCGATCATTATTCAGGTTGATTCCAACCCTGTAGTTCAGACACGTAGGGATGACTTTGCACTTTCTACAATTCAGCAAAAACTTCATGCGATTGCTAGCTTTCGCAATTTTAATTGATGCCTTTTGGTACTGTTGCATCAACTTTCTGCCATCGTAGCCATATTTAATGGCAATTTCTTTGGCGATTAACATACTTCTTCGTACTTGATCAACTGATGAATATAAGATTTTATGGTCACCGCAACATATTTATTTCATGGACTTGTTGACATTTCTCGGTGAAAATGAAAACTCCAAATTTTCCCATTACCACACGTAACGTTTCGGCTTACTGCTCTTCAGCCATCGTCGGACGCCTACAAACATTTAATTAGCATTAACGTTAACATCAATTTGTTCACAAAAAATTACAAAGCTAGCATTCACAAATTAAACACAATTTACAATTAACTCACATAAACTTATATTACGCATCTCCATTCACTCTCGTTCACTCTCCACCGCTAGGCGGGCGATCACTCTTCGACTGTCTGCGTTCCTCGCTATTCCAACACTGTCGAAGCTTGGTGACCAGACCGTCGTATGTTGTGCAGAACGTTCCACATTCTCTTTGTAGGTTCACCGTTTTTTCCTCGCCGAGAATTTTGATGTGAAACATCTCTGCAGTTAGTCTGCTCTCCTGGTTTTCGATTCTTTCCAGTATCCGGGTGTTGTCGAAATCGAAGATGTGTCCTTCTTGCAAAGTGTGTTGGGCTAAACCAGTTCTCGCATCTTTTTTCTTTGCGTCGTTCTTGTGCTCCGCTACTCTCGTTTCCAGCCTTCTCCCCGTTTGTCCTACATACGTTTTGCCATCGCCTGTTCCACATCACGTTCCACACACCGGAAGATAAAAATATCCAGTTGTAATCCACCAAGAGTCTATGGTTTGCCAAAAATACACAAACAGGACAGACCTCTCCGCCCGGTGGTTTCGACGATTGGATCAGCAACGTACAATGTGGCCGATCTGGAGTGATTGGAAATATAGTAGGAAGAACTGAGTACCACATTAAAAATAGTCTTGAGTTCGCTGATCAAATAACAGGAGCACAGATCAGCGAAGATGTAGTTCTTTTCTCTCTGGATGTGACGTCGTTGTACACAAACGTGCCTGTTGATTTTGCCCTGGACTGCTTGAACGAGAGATGGGAAGAGGTGGAGAAACACACAAGCATCGATCAACAGTTTCATGGAGGCGGTTAAGCTTGTGTTAGAATCGACGTTTTTCGTACATCGGGGTGTAATATATGCACAAACTTTCGGCGTGCCTATGGGCTCTCCACTCTCACCAGTCATTGCGAATGTGGTGATGGAGTGATTGGAACAGAAGTGCATAGCATCATTAGAGAGAAAACAAATACCTCTAATGATGTACCGTCGGTACGTAGACGATTGCTTCTGTGTGGGCAAAAGGGAGCACATTCAAGAAATCTTAGACTCGTTCAATAATTTCCACAGTAAACTCCAGTTCACCATTGAAGAGGAGGACAACGGGAAATTGAGATTTCTTGACATGATGCTAACCAGAAACCATGATCGCATCGAAATAGTTTGGCTACCCAAACAAGCGGATGGTAGATATCTGGATTTCAATTCAGAGAGTCCCTATTCGCATAAACGCAACACGGCAATTGCACTCGTAGATCGAGCAGTTAAGCTCTCCGACTGTAGAAACCGACCAGCGGCAATCGAAACAGCCAAAAAGATATTGCGAATAAACCATTACCCCTACTGGTTTGTTCGCAAAATTCTGAAAGATCGGGTCCATAAACACTATAATGGCCTACAGCAGAATAAAGATGCGACTGCTGAAATGGCATATGTAGCTGTGCCATACGTCCCGGGACTCAGTGAAAAACTAGAGAAAATTCTGAGAAAACACGACACAAAACTTGCTTTCAAGCCAAAAGATAAAATAAAAAACAGAATTTTCTCCAAACTGAAAGACCCGATCGCACCAGGGAAACAGAAGAACGTGGTGTATTCGATTCCGTGTGGAACAGGCGATGGCAAAACGTATGTAGGACAAACGGGGAGAAGGCTGGAAACGAGAGTAGCGGAGCACAAGAACGACGCAAAGAAAAAAGATGCGAGAACTGGTTTAGCCCAACACACATTGCAAGAAGGACACATCTTCGATTTCGACAACACCCGGATACTGGAAAGAATCGAAAACCAGGAGAGCAGACTAACTGCAGAGATGTTTCACATCAAAATTCTCGGCGAGGAAAAAACGGTGAACCTACAAAGAGAATGTGGAACGTTCTGCACAACATACGACGGTCTGGTCACCAAGCTTCGACAGTGTTGGAATAGCGAGGAACGCAGACAGTCGAAGAGTGATCGCCCGCCTAGCGGTGGAGAGTGAATGGAGATGCGTGATATAAGTTTATGTGAGTTAATTGTAAATTGTATTTAATTTGTGAATGCTAGCTTTGTAATTTTTTGTGAACAAATTGATGTTAACGTTAATGCTAAATAAATGTTTGTAGGCGTCCGACGATGGCTGAAGAGCAGTAAGCCGAAACGTTACGTGTGGTAATGGGAAAATTTGGAGTTTTCATTTTCACCGAGAAAAGTCAACAAGTCCATGAAATAAATATGTTTCGGTGACCATAAAATCTTACCTTTACCCAATTTGTTGAGCAGAATCGTTTGGTTCACAAGACTAGGTCCAGGACTCTGAAAAAATCTTCAAAGTTTGAGGATTTCTGTACGTTTCTTTCAAAATAAACGTTAAAAAAAATCAAAACCCCCCTTGAGGATTTTCTGCGCACGGGCCTGGTATTAAGTAATCGTTTTACATTTCTTATGAAAGAAATGTATGGAATTCGCTCAAACTTTCATGATTGTTTCCGAGGCCCGGAGGGCCGATTTTGGATACGTGATATTACTTTTAAACTTTTAGCCTGTACACTTGTTGGCTGTTTAACATAATGTGTTTTATTCCATTTTAAAATCTTACGAGCTAACCTAGCTGACCTGACTTAAATGGGAGGAGTCAGTTACAATTTCAAAGTACATAATTATGTACGGGTGGCGTAAAAAAGGGAAAACAAATCAATGAATAAGTATGGGTGTATCGGTTGCTATCGTGCTTGTTTAGTTACGCAAGGCTGTTTATTTGTCGCCTCAGCATAATAATGACCTAGTGAGAATGTTGCTATAACAAGTGGTGCGACCCAGAATGGTTTAACTGGAATGCGCCCATCTGGTTAAGCAAGTTGGATTTGAAAACGATCGTTCAAGTAATTTACGATCTGTGGGAAAATATGAGTGTGGCCTCGTTTCAAGTGGCCTGACTAAAGGATATGTTAAATTTGGTTTTTATAACCTGTGACCTGAGAAGGATTCACATTGGTGCATGTAGGGATTGGTTTTGTGGGAATAATTTGTGATGCTAGAAAGTAAGTCTGTTACATCATCCCCCTTTTGGTTGAATGATGTAGCGAAGTGAATTTATTCATGTGAAAGAACTGATTCCCTTACAATTCTAATGGATATTACAAATATTAGTTAGTATTGTGCTTTGTTGCTAGAGTAGTCTAAATAAAATTGCTTTGCTTTTTTTTATTCTCCTTTAATAAGTCTGTTTTTGTGTACAATGTTTCTTTGTTTAGTTATTTTGTTTTCTATTTCACAATTTGTATCTAGTATTTTTATAATGGTGTAGGGACCTATATAGAATGGGTCTAATTTTTTCTATTTTCGTTTTTTAAATATACTATATCTCCTATGTTGATTATTAATGGGTTTGTTGGTATGTGTATAAATTCTTGTCTTGAATGTTTATCCTTATCTAATCTTTGTTTCGCTATTGCGTTTGATTTTTCTAACTTGTATTTTAGTTCTGTGCTATATAAGTCTAAATTGTACATTGGTGTTATTGTTGTTTGGCAATTTTCTTGTGATAATTTTGCTTTGTTGCCAAAAATTAGTTCATATGGAGAGAATTTATGTTCTGAGTGTAGGGGAATTGTTATAAGTAAATGCGTAATATGGTATCCATTCGTCCCAATCGGAATGGTGTTCATTTACGAATGATCGTAGATATTCGTTTAAACATCTATGATTTCTCTCCAATGATCCGATTGTTTGGGGGTGGTATGCTGTAGCGAATGTTTGTTTTATTTGTAGGTATTTACAAATCTGTTCAAGTACTTCGTTTTTATATTCGGTTCCTTGATCTGATTTGAGTTCCAGAAATTTTCCGTATATTAATATGAATTTCTCTACTAGATTTTTTGCTATTATGTTTGCTTCTTTGGTTGGTGTGGGTATTACTACGATGTATTTAGTTAATTCACATTGTATCGTTATTGCGTAACGATTATTGTTGATTGTTTTTGGTAATGGACCTATTGTATCTATGGATATTATTTCGAATGGTTTTGATGGTGTATTGGTTATTATTTGTGTTTCTTTGGTATGTTTTATTATTTTGTTCTTTTTGCACGATTCACAGGCCTTTATGAATCGAGAAATAGATCCTTTCATGTCCTTCGAATTGTAATATTCTCTTATTTTCAGGTACAGTCGATGCTGTCCCATGTGTCCTCCTGTAGTGGTTTTATGGTGGTTTTTTAATATGTACTGTATCTCGCCAGGATCACTAATGAACTTGGGTGGTTGATACATTATTATCTGCATTAATGCATTATTATTTTAATTGTTTGTTTCGCTAGCGCTTTAAATGTTTCTATGGGTACCTCTTTAAATATTGTTTCGTTGTTTGCTATAGCGATTTTCTTTATTTGCATCTTATTCATTTCTTTTTCCAATGCTTAAAGTGTGAACTCTAGAATTCTTCTTCCACTTATATATGTTGTGATTCTGTTTATCATTTTTTTCATTTGCGCGTCTTTGTGTATATTGAATATTAAATAGTTATTTTCTACCGTTATTCTTAGTTTAGGTGAGTTTCTTGTTTCGGTCGGGTTTTCAGTCGTATAGATAGTGAGGTGATCAGTCTCTCTACCTTTCGTCTTTTGTCCATTGTCGTTAAGTAATGTATAGTTGTTGTTCATATTATTATTGTTGTTAATATTATTCTTCACATTATCGTTAATATTATTATTATTATAGGTATTACTATTATTGTTGATGTTAATATTATCATTAATATTATTATTATTATTAATATTGGAATTATTATTATTGCTATTGCTATTATTTAATTTTTTTGTCATGGACGTAGTGTTGACAGTAAGTACGTTTAAGGCTTTCAATTCGTCTGAGGTTGCAACAATTCTGGCTAAGGCATCCGCTGTAGCGTTGCTTTTACCAGGAATGTATTCTATATTAAAGTCGAATTCTTCTAAATCTAGTCTCATTCTAGTGAGTTTGGAGGTTGGGTTTTTCATATTAAATAAAAATACTAATGGTCTATGGTCTGTTCTGACCGTAAATTTTCTTCCGTATAGGTAAGGTTTGAAATAATTTATTCCCCAGTGTATTCCTGTTAATTCTTTTAGTATTGTCGATTTATTTTTCTCTCCTGGAGTGAAGCTTTTGCTCGCGAAAGCTATGGGTAAGTCGTTTCCGTTTTTAATTTGGGATAAAACTGCTCCGCATCCTACGTCTGATGCGTCAGTTGTTAGTATAAACGGTTGAGCAAAGTCGGGGTATTGAAGTAGTTTTGGTGAGATTAGGTGTGTTTTTAGTGTGTTAAAGGCGTTTTGGCATTCATTTGTCCAAACGAACTGTTTATTTTTCTTTAAAAGTTGATTTAGTGGGTGTGCTATTGTTGCAAAGTTTGGCACAAATTTGCGGTAATAGTTACAAAAAGCTACAAATCGTCTACAGTCGTCACTATTTTTGGGTATGGGGTAGTTGTTAATAGTGTCGAATTTGGAACTATCTGGTAGTATTCCATTATCTGTAATTTTGTGTCCTAGATACGTCACTTCTGTATTGTAAAATTTGCATTTTTGGGGATTTAATTTTAGATTATATTTTCTGATTCTGTCGAAGACTTTTGCTAGATTTTGCAAGTGGTGTTGGATGGAACGAACATCCAATAACAATTATGTCATCGATATAGACGAATGCATGTTCTGGTGTTAGTCCAGCCATTCGATTGTCATCATTCTCTGAAAACTGTTTGGGCTAATATTTAATCCAAAAGGTAAGCGTGTGAATTGGTAATGACCACTCTGTGTTGAGAAAGCGGTAAATTTTCTAGAGTTGTTTTCTAACGCTATTTGGTGAAAACCACACATTAAGTCTAATGTTGAAAAGTATTTGGCTCTGCCAAGTTGATCTAAAATTGTGTCGATTCTAGGTAGGGGAAATTTGTCTGCCAGGATTTTTTTGTTGAGTTGTCTGAAATCTATTACTAGTCGCCATTTCTTGGTTTCATCATTTGATTTCTTTGGTACTAATAAAATTGGACTGTTATAGGATGATATTGAAGGTTCTATTATTTCGTCTTTTAGCATTTTAGTAATTTGAGTTTCTATTTCTGTATTTTGAGGATGGATTGTTTTATAATTGGGTATGTATACGGAGGTATTGTCCTTTAAGTTAATGTTTTGGTTGTAAAAATTGTTAGTCGACAGTGGTTCGTCAGTGAGTGCAAAAATGTCTGAATAGTTTAATATTAGGTTGCTTAATTCTTGTTGTGCGTAGCTTGGTACATTTTTCATGTCTATCTCATTTAAAACTTTTTTTATTTCTCGTATTATTCTTATCTTTATTGTTAATTTTCATTATATTGTAGTTTGCTAAGGGTTCCATTTCAGGTTTAAGTTCTAAGTTGGATATATTTACAGTTGATTTCGTTGTGTTCATTATTTTTACATAGGGATTTTGTGGAGATATGATAGCGTTTCCTACAAAAATTCCAGGTGCAATTTCTGTAAAGATAACTACCATGTCTTCCTTAAGATTGTTGTTACTTAATTTTCTAATCACTTCGCATCTCTGCGGTATTATGAAATTGTTGTTCACGCTGTCTTGTATAGGTACGGACCCGTTAGTATTATTTACTGAGAAATTTACGAACCAACATTCGTAATCGATTATACATTTATGGGAGGAGAAAAATCTCTGCCCAAAATGCCATCGGTTTGAATGGGAAAGAGTCAACACAGTGGCCCAAAAATGGTTTTGAATTTGTTGTTGTTGCTGTTCGCTCGGTGCACGGACCGGCACAGCTGTTTGCGCTTGGCCTTGGTCAGGCATGCATGATTGCGGTTCAGTATTTGCTAAATACATGTTTTGTCGATTCTGCGGGAATCGATTTGTTCCATATGGAGTCTGTTGAGGTTGGTAATGACCATGGCCTCGTTGGTTACTATACACGTTTCTATGTGGATAAGTATAATTGTTATTATACGATCGCTGTGGACCGTTATAGCGCTGATTGGTATTAAAATTTCGCTGAATTGCGTCGTTCCTCCCGTTTCCTCTTTGGGAACGGTAGTACTGCTGTGTGTTATAGTAACTTGGGGGGTTTTGGAAAGAGTTTCGTTTAACTCGGTTGTCCCATCTGTTCGTATTTTTATTTATGTTTAGTAGGGTGGCGGATTCTTTTTCATTACAAGTTTCGTTTTCAACCATTAAGTCGATTGCGTCGCTTAATGTATCAAATATGCCGACTCTTAACATCATCTTAGTTTCGGGGAGGCGTGAGCCGCTTATCAGTGCTTGTATACCCGCCTTTTGTGCCTTCTTTTTGGCTACTTCACCCGGAAAGGTTTCTCGGATGTATGCGTTGGCGAGCTGATTGCTCAGTTCGTCGACGCTTTTAGCAAAAGTTCGCGGGTCGCTGTTATGTTTTATATTTTTTAAATTGTTTTCTGCGGAATCCGAACTGCTTTTGTCTGTGCAGTTCAATTAAATTTGCAGGGCGATCTCAACTAGGCTGGCTGGGACCGCTGTAAAAAGGTCTCTCGCTTTGCCTGTGAGTTTGGTCAGTACTATTTGTATCGCCGTGGGTTTCTGAGCTTCGGTCACGATCGTGTTCACAAAATTTACAGCATCTACGAAACCTTTAGCTTCTTCTTTATTACCGTCGTATAGTGGATGCTGCCGTTTTAATATCCAAATTTGCCATAATTTTTAATTTATTTAGCCGATTCGTGAAAATGATAGCTAGAATTGTCCCTTTTAATCTAAATTTTATTTTAAATTTGTGCAATCTCTTGTTTATTGCAGTTGTAATGTCGAAATTTAACGTTCTCGACGATTTTTCAAAATAAAATAATTTCTTTGAGGTTAATGTATCCTCATTTATTAATAGATATTCTTGTATTGCCCTGTTATTGGCTTTACATAATTTTTCTTTTTCAATTAAATCGGAATAGGAAAATTTCTTGGCGATAGATTTTTTTAAATTATTGTCGATCTTTATTAATGTTTCTAGTGCTATTTCCATATCATGTTACATGTTTTTTTGCATTGTGTAATTTACTGTTTTATCTCTAATTTATGTGCATTCTAGACCTGATCTAGACTTGCAAGCGATTTCCTTGCCTTCTTAAACGCTTGGCGCTTGACGTATCTTGTGTACGTTTGGTAAATGGTAAATATTAGTTGTATGGTCAGTAATAACCAGAATTTCGTATCTTGGTTATCTTGCCAATTTGCGTGCTGTTCCAAGCTTTTGATAATCTTTATTTGCGGATCTCCGCTTACTGTCGGCCATTTTTTTTCGAAATTTAATATATAGTAATTTAGCATCTAATAATTAAAAATTTAATATACAGTATATAATGATTTAATATCCACCTGTGATATATGCTTTTAGGGTTATTGGGAGGATACTTTAGTTTTGTGTAACAAATAGAAACATGAAAAAAACTGTATGGTGCTAACCATGATTTTATACATATATATATATATATATATATATATATATATATATATATATATATATATATATATATATATATATATATATATATATATATATATATATATATATATATATATATATATATATATATATATATATATATATATATATATATATATATATATATATATATATATATATATATATATATATATATATATATATATATATATATATATATATATATATATATATATATATATATATATATATATATATATATATTTTGACAATTTTATTTTTATAGACAATTTTAACTAGAACCTGTTTACTGTTTGATTTGAAATTTTACTCGAACTCTAGAAAACTCGAACTCTTACCTTCGGATTCTGCTGCTGTTGCTAGTTTCACCGTCAGTCATGTGATGTGATTGTGATGTGATTTGAAGCCACCATCAGCTCAAGGTTTCTCCAGTGAATGCGGGTAGACTTACAGTAGCCCCAAAATAGTTTATCGTGAAACCTTCACATTATTGCTGTTACTAAAGGGAAATCAAAAAGAGTTGGACGGGCCCGTAAGCAGAGACACTTACGCACACCCCGCAGGGGAAAAAGGAGGAAAAGAGTCCCTTCCAACAATAATATTCCAGTCAAAAGGTAAACAATTTCGCTATACATGCTTTACCCACCTGATGGTTTGTTTTGAGAAGGGTGCGTCAAACTCATATAAGACCTTCTGAAGAAAACAAGTTTCCTTCAAGTGACTTGGGCTGGCTATCCACGTTCCCTCGTCCAGTCCTCAATTCGTATGATACCCTGTTGCTCCCATCCCTTCCCAGTAGTCAATTGTTATATAGTGTGTTTACAGCATTACATGTTATCAGGATAATGTATGTAATAGAAATTATGATTCATAATGAATATTATATAACAACATGCAATTAATATAACGTATACCATGAATTTAATTATGTTAATGGGTAATATAAAACAAAATGGTGCATATAATGAGTTATGAAATCAAAGGGATAATATTGTGATGATAGAGACAATCCAAGTGTTGCTTGAAATAAATGATAACAGTACAGTAAAGACCCGTTTTATCAACCTCCTGGTGGATTTACGGCTGATGAAGTGTAGACAATGAAAACCTTGGCTCGTTACCCATAATCGGGTCGTACAATTCAAATTTCAATTTTATTTTGCATGTTTCGCATCGATAACATGAAACAGATTTACTCAATAAAGGATTTAATCGACTATTGTTAGGTTGGTCTAATAGCAACCATCATACAAAATTTCAGGTGAGGCTAACAAAATAGTGCCAAAAATTTTCAAGTCGTGTTAGCAAAAACGGGTCTTCACTGCATAATTAAATGAAATTTTCAAGGAAATATAAAATAACAATCAACAATAAATATTATGAAAGTTCTTTCTATAATTAATATGAATATGGTGAATTCAAGCAATATAGTCAACATCAAACCTGCGCACTATTAAGGACTATAAAAGTACTCATTTGAACGAAAAATTTAACAAACAAACTAAACTGAACGTCAGTAACACCTAGAATGCGACGGCTCATATAGACGAACTAAATAAAAATATAAATCAGTTGTATTCGTATTCCTCATAAACATTGATATTGATACCGTCACTCTCCGTCAGTCATGCACCCAAACCGTCCGAGTAGGAAGAGAGTGTGTGTGTGTGTGTGTATTTTTTTTTCTTTTTTCTTTTTTTTTTAGAGAGCAGTAAAAAAAATTTCAGAAAAACCCTGAGTGAGGAAAAATGTACAAAAACCCCGTTGTCAGGGAACGGGTTTGGGCTGCCATCACCCGACCCGCTAAAAACCACTGCTCTTTCCCAGAACCTGATTCCTCCCCGGCACTACCTTACGGCATTACTTCGGGGAGGGGTTTTTATGTGCATAGCACACACTCTAATTCAACTACTTACTAGTTCGTTTCTTCCGTAGGGTTACAGCCCCACTTCTCTACACACCACCAATTCTCTACCATCCACACAGACTGGCAAGCTCTGCATGGCAGTCGGAAAGCTGGCTGTGAGTCGAGGCTTAGTACTCCTCCCCTACGAGTACAGTCTGAGCGGCAAACTTCTGACTGTCTAATTCACCGAGCCCTGCGGATCGCTTGTGCCGGTTAGCACCGCAACTCCCTTCTCGCACCATTCAACGCCGTTTACTCTTTGAGCACCAGACTTGTTCGCGAACTACTCGGTCTAGTCCCCGACGATGGACCTAGCCTACTCCGACGGAGAATTCCCCGGCGAGAGAAGTTCTCCCGAAACCGAGCCAACCAACCAGATGTCGAGGTCAGTTCGGCGATTCCGGTGGAGCAGAGCGTCCGGTTCGCTGATGCCCCGACGACCTGCGACTGGTGGTATTTCGTCGCGGTCTACTCAGTCTAGTCCCCGGCGGTGGATCTAGCTTACGCCGACGGAGACTTCCCCGGCGAAGAAGGCTCCCCCGGTACCGATTCTTCTTTTGTTTTAGCACCACAATTTCATGAGCCCTTTGGCTTCCTCTCGTTCCGTTTCGCCCGATCTACTCGATCTAGTCCCCGGCGGTGGATCTAGCCTACTCAACGGGCCATACAGTAGGTGCTGAGGTCTATCCGGCGATTCCGGTTCACCGGCGCCCCAACGACCCACTGCTAGCTCTGCGACGCGGTCTACTCGGTCCAATCCCCGGCGGTGGATATAGCCTACTCACGAGCTACCCAGAAGGATGTCGAGGTCGGTTCAGCGATTCCGGTGAAGCTTGACGTCCGGTTCCCAGGCGCCCCGACGACCCAACTCGGTGCTACATCACGCACTACTCAACTGGTCCCCGGCGGTGGACCTAGTCTACACAGTTGGAGAGTTCCCCGGCGGCGGAATTTCTCTCGAAACCCGATTTGCGGTTTCTTGTTGGTCTCTACGCCACTTCCTCTGCAACTCAGAGAGTATGCTCGAGACCACTCTGTTGACAGCGTCCCAGGTATGTTCGTCACGGCACATCTCTTCGACGATATTGTCCACTGTCATACCAGGTATACCCCTACGAACTTCTTCGAATCTAAAGCATTCGAAGACCACGTGTTCCGGTGTCTCCTGCACGGTCGCACAACCCGGGCAAAGGGGTGACGAAGCATGTCCAAACCGATGCAAGTACTTCCGGAAGCATCCGTGCCCGGACAAAAACTGCGTCAAATGGAAGTTCACCTCTCCATGCTTCCTATGTACCCAGGCCGATACATTTGGGATGAATCGGTGGGTCCACCTTCCTTTCTCCGCGTTGTCCCACTCCTGTTGCCATTTAGCCAACGAGTCCGCTCGAACCTGTCTCCTAGCGTTACGTGCATTTCTCCGCTGATAGCATTCCACGTCCTCCGCCAGGGTAATGCAGATGGGGATCATCCCGGCGATAACGCATACTGCCTCCGACGATATTGTTCTGTAGGCACTCGCGACTCGTACGGCCATCAGTCGGAATGTCCTGTTTAGCTTTTCACGGTTCCGCTTGGTTTTCAGCGCAGCACTCCAGGCAGGAACCCCATATCGGAGTATCGATGACGAAACAGTAGATAGCAGACGTCTCGTGCTGCTTCTCGGACCGCCGACGTTTGGCATGATTCTCGCTATTGCGTTCGTTGCCTTCGTCGACTTTTCACAGGCGTAATCAACGTGGTTGTTGAAGCTCAACCGGTCGTCGATTATAACTCCCAATTGCTTCAATGCACGTTTCGATGCAATCACGTGCCCTCCGACGTCGATCTGCATCCGTTGGACCGATCTGCAGTTACTGACCAACAACACCTCCGTCTTGTGGTGAGCTATTTACAGCTTGACCCCGTTCATCCAGCTCTCGATCGCGTCTATTGTCTCCGTCACCGACACCTCCACTTCTTCAAGTGTCTCATCCATCACCGTTAGTGACACGTCGTCCGCGAAACCTACGATTTTCACTTTCCTAGGCAGCTGCAGCGTTAAGACCCCATCGTACATCCCGTTCCAAAGGGTTGGACCGAGAATGGAGCCCTGAGGAACGCCCGCTGTGACACGCAATGACTTCTGTCCTTCGCTCGTCTCGTACAGTAGCACTCTGCTCTGAAAGTAGCTCTTCAGGATCTGGCACAGATAGACGGGAACCCTCATTCTATGCAGCGCTGCAGCGATGGCTTCCCAGCTGGCACTGTTGAATGCGTTCTTCACATCTATCATGACCACAGCGCAGTATTGATCTCCTTTTCGCTTCTGTTTAGATGACTTCTCGGCACTCTCGAGCACAATCCGAATTGCATCCACTGTCGATGCTCCTTTGCGGAAACCAAACTGCATCTTGGAAAGTCCGCGCTCACCTTCCGTGAATTTCGTCAACCTGTTAAGAATGATCCTTTCCAGGAGTTTTCCGAGTGTATCCAGTAGGCATATGGCATATGTACGAGGTCGAGTCGCCAGGTGGCTTCCCTGGCTTCGGCAGCAACACCAGCTTCTGGACCTTCCACATTTCGGGGAAGTTGCCTTCATTTAGGCACTTCTGCATCACTATCCTGAACATGTCCGGATATGCCAGGATCGCAGCTTTCAGTACCACGTTTGGTATTCCATCCGGACCAGGGGCTTTCTTTGGTTTTAGGCGCTTCGATGCTTCTACTAGCTCGTCGTTAGTCACTTGCCGATCCATGTTTGTTCCTTCTTCCTCGCCGTGCGGTGACGGTGGCCATATAGTTGGATCGTGCTTCGGGAAAAGACCCTCGACGATTATCTTCAGCTTACTCGGACACATTTCGGCTGGCATCGTCGGACCCTTCATTTTCGCCATCACGACTCGGTATGCGTCACCCCAGGGATTGGCGTCTACTTCTCGGCATAGCTCCTTGTGGCACTCTGACTTGCTAAGTCTAATCTCCCGTTTTAGAGCGGCCCTAGCTTCCCGAAACGATGCCTTATGCTCTTCTCTATCTGGTTCCGACCTTGCTCTTTGGGCCCGCCTTCTGGCTCTGAGACAAGCAGCGCGTAACGTACTAAGCGTCTCGTTCCACCAGTAAGCTGGACGCCGTTTGTTGCGTGGTTCCAGTTTTCGCGGCATTGTGGCGTCACAAGCCGCCACAATCCTTCTTGTTAGATCAGCCGCATCCACGTTCTCGGTCCCGCCGTTCGGCCGAAGTGCCTCAACAAAGAGGTCTTTGTTGAAGGCTTTCGTCTTCCACTTTCGTTCGCCGGTCACCCTTCTCTGTACTGCCGCGGGGTTCCGTTGGCCGATACGGTAGTGAATCTCCTGGTGGTCACTATGCGTATACGTTTCGCATACTCTCCAATCCATGTTCGCCGTCAATGAGGGACTACAGAATGTGACGTCGATGATAGACTCCCTCCCGTCTCTCCGAAATGTACTAACAGAGCCTTCATTGCACAATCGTACGTCTAACTTCGCTAGAGCTTCCTGCAGGGTACACCCTCTTGTGTTGGTTACTCTACTACCCCATTCCACAGCCCAGGCGTTGAAGTCACCACCAATGACTACCGGCTTCCGATCGATCAACTGCTCGGTTAACTGCTCCAGCATTAGGCTGAACTGCTCTACTGTCCACCTTGGGGGAGCGTAACAGCTACATACTGCCACAACAGTTGCTGTGCGGTATCACAGTGATTCAGGTTTATCTGGGTCATCTCTATCACCGTTGGTCTGCAGTCGC
Organism: Topomyia yanbarensis; assembly: GCF_030247195.1. Classification (NCBI taxonomy): domain Eukaryota; kingdom Metazoa; phylum Arthropoda; class Insecta; order Diptera; family Culicidae; genus Topomyia; species Topomyia yanbarensis. Next base: position 204,366,360 of record NC_080672.1, on the reverse strand, counting down.
CTTCTTGTACGCTGGGCATTTAAAGCCACCCGTCTGATGGTCGTTTCCTTTCGCTGGGGTGCAAAGCAAGCACTTCGGCCTCTGCGTGCAGTCTCTCGCAAGATGACCCGTCTCTCCGCATTTCCAGCACATTCTGGATCTGTCCGGGCCTTTGCAAGCCCCTGCTAAATGTCCAAAGCCTAAATAGTAGTACAGAAGCATTTCTCTGCTTGTTTGTTTACTCGTGGGGCGGCTCTCAGTAGGCATCTCGACCATCCAACTGTACCCTTACCTACCTCCAGTGCCTTGTCTGCAGCGGTTACCGTTAAACGTATCATCGCTATCTGCGTTCCTCCGTATCCCTTCATTAACCGGATCGTCATGTGCACCTCGCCCAGTTTGCACTGCTGCTTCATAGCACCTCTCAGCTCGTCTTCCGTCGTTATTTCGTCGAGGTCTTTGCACACGATTACCATCTCCGGGCTTAAGGCTTTAACTTCTGCCTTTCCACCCATTGATTTAGTTATAGTCTCCTGCAAGGCAGAGCTACTAGTCGTAGTATTCTTCTTAAGCTCGAGGAGCATCTCATTTTTTTTGGGTACGCCTGACTCTTAACACGTTTTCCCCCAAATCTTTCAGCTCCGGGTCCTCTCTGACCTTTTTGAGCAGTGCTGCGTACGTAGTCTCGTCATTTGCTTTGACGAGCACGGCTTCTCCCTTAGGCGCCTTCTGACGAGCCGAGGGTTCTGATTTCCTCTTCTGCTCCCCTTTTCGCTCCTCCTTCTTTTTTTTGCTGTTTCCCGCGTTTCTCCTTCCGACCTACAACGGTGCTCCAGCTTTCACCCTGTAAGATGGCTTCCTTTTCTTCGGCAGCAACAGCATCCTCGAGCGTCTGCCTCTTTGACCCGCCTGGTCTTTCTTCTCCTGGCGAGGATCTTGTCCTCTTTGGAGTTATGGGAACTGGCGTGTTCTCCACTCCAATCTGCCTCTCCTTACCCTATTTCGGAGGGGCTAGGAGGATAGTGGCCTTAGCCGACGCGGATGCTCGCTCAGCTGAATCTGCCCTCTGCGTTGCCGTATCGTACTCTTTCACGGCAGACAGTAGCGCCTTCCGGATTTTGATGACCATCCCCTTAATGTCTTTATGGACATTGTTTCTCATGTCCACGAACTTGTGGAGCTCCTCCACCAAGTGCCTCGCTACCACTACTTTTGGCGTTTGTGGGGTGTAGCTCCTTCCGCTCTGTTCCGGCTGTTTTTGTTGCTGCTGTTGCTGTTGCTTCGGCTTCCCCTCCTCCTGCTCTTGCTGGGTGACTTCAGCTACTATTGGTGGTGGTGACCTCACCAACCCACCTCTGGCAAACGGATTTGCCGTGCCTGCTCCATTTATATCGGTTGCTTGTTGTTTCTCCATTTTATTTTATTGGGTCCCAACTCCGGGCCGCTATCTCCACTCGCTGCACATAGTCGCCTCTCGCGATCCCATGATTATCTATGCTGCCGAAAAGCAGCAGTGAGGTCATGCAAGGGTTGACACCATCCCTCATGGGGAGTAGTGTTCAGAGCCGGATCGGCGTAAATCGGGAATGCTTCAACCGAACCTAGTACCACCAACCAAATGATGGCGAGTTTCGAACGTACCCGGAGACCTGCCAGGGTTTTGTTGGAACGGAGGCAGCCATGCTGCCCACTCGCCATTTCAAGTCGGTGTCATCCTTCCTTACTCAGGGAGTAGAACAGCACGCCTGTCAGCCCGAAGTCGCCATCCTTTTCGTCATCCGTGTCCTGTCCGTTGCCGTTCGCCATGGCCAGTATACCATAATCAAGATGTTACTGGCGTCGATCCTGATGTGCCGGTTGGCACTCCGGTTGGGCTAGAGTGCTTTTATTGCCCAGATCTTAGATTATTGGAATCTTAGGATCTTAGCAAAAGCGGCACAGACTCGCTTCGTCGGAGCTGCTTTCGGAGTTATGGCTTTTTTTAGAGGTTTAGAAGAGCCCAATCTTAGCCCCACCATATCCTAGCAAAACTCCCCAACTCGCAGTAGGGCTGTGGGGGGGGGGGGTTCGTTAGGCCCCTAGACTCCTGTCCTTCCTGTGTGTGTGTGTGTGTGTGTGTGTGCGTGTGTGTGTGTAACGGACAAATTCTCATTCGTGTTTCTCAGCAATGGCTGAACTGATCTTATCCAAACCAATTTTAAATGAGAGAACAAAAAAACAGTAATAATACTATTAATTTGTTTTTGATTCTGATGTTTAGTTACCAAGATATGAATGTTTGAATGCGTAAAAATGGCATTTTTGCAGTTTTTTGAAATTATCTGCCGAAATTGACAATACAGATTAACAATTTATATGTTTTTAGACAGCATTAACGAATACCTTTCGAACAAGCTATAAATTGTTGAAATCGGACTATTATCAAAAGAGATATTTAACATTAAATGCGGACGAGAGATTTTTATCATTTCCCATTGCCACAAATATGACCAAAAACATGTAGTCTATTATTAACGCCAAAAGGGCTTATTTTAGGTCAATAGTATCTTCGGAGAATTTAATGGAGGCAATATGCCCTTTCTTTTGGTATTGTGCTTTTGCTGATTAATTTCCCTATGAGTGAGATATTTTCATAAATTTTCTTGGAAGTGATTATATCGAAATGATGTCTTTAGCAAATTTGTAGCTCTTACTTTTGCGAATAACTTTACTGAAGACTTCAAATATCTATTTTGAATACTTTCAAAGTTATGGCTTGTTGTTTGTGGATTACTCTTTGTCGCCTATTTATTGTTCAATATAGTAATAATCCATTGAAATAAGCCAAACATTATTTCGATAACACGAATTTTGTATTTCATTTTTCTATCTACAACCGCTAGAAATAATCACCGAACACTTCCAAGTTTTCTGGAAGGAACTTGCTAACTTATCAGTGCAAAAATGTTCATTTGTACGAACCTTCTGACTGCAATTTTTCTAACTGATAACCATCAGATCGATCTGAAACATATCTTGGAAAATGAAAAGCGAAATATATAACTCCAAGCAACGGCGTAGCCAAGAGAAGGCTTTGGAGTTTAGCACCATACAACCCCCCCCCCCCCCACACCCAAAAAAAAAATTGGATTGAAGTTGAAAATTTATTGATGCAGACTGATTTAATTCAATATTACAATAACAATTATCTGATCCGTAGATTGATAACCTGTTGTTGTAAACATCATGAGGACTTTTGATAAATTGTCGGAATGAGGTCCTGATATGTAACTGATCTATTGGTCTTGATTTCACAGTTGTCTAATAGCATCAATATCAAATTCCTGCCTGAAAACATTCCAATAGAAAATTCCAGAGTTCTGTAATCAATCATAATCCTCAGATTTCTTTTCAAATTGAGCTCGCTTTTGTAGAGATGTACTGTAATAAAGGTCTTTATTTAATAGGAAGCGAAGTTAAAATTGATTTAATGTCTATGAAACATAGAACTGCTCACCAAAAAAATGCATAACTTTCAACAGTTGCTAAAAATGTTTTTGCCTTTCTCATACACTCTAAAATTCGTCAATCTAATCCCGACCCGGAGGGCCAAGTGTCATATGCCAATCGACTCAGATCGTCGAGATCGGAAAATGTCTGTGTATGTATGTATGTGTGTATGTGGAAAAAAAATGTGACCTCGGTTTCTCAGAGATGGCTGGACCGATTTGCCCAAAGTTAGTCTCAAATGAAAGGTACAACCTTCCCATCGGCTGCAATTGATTTTTTTTATTGATTGTACTTCCGGTTCCAGAGTTACGAGTTGAAGAGTTCAATCACACATCAAATTCCCATATGAACTGAAATGAAAAATTTGCGAAATCTAATTTGTATTTTTGATGCCGAATACTTTAAAATGCATGAAACATTGAGATTTGATGTAAACTCGAAAAAAAATAATGTTTGAAGAAAATTGACTTTTTTCGACTTTGGTACATTTTTGCCTTTCTCATATAGAAAGGTTACGCAATCACTCTAAAAATCGTCAATCATACCGGCCCGGAGGGAGTATGCAGTAAGGGGTTGCTACTTTAAAATTAAAACTAGTTTAAAATTTCTTAACAAGTCCGGGCAGGACCCGGACCTCCCGGATCTTTCTCCATGATCCGCCGCTGGTTTCAAGCGATGTTTCAGTATCACATAGTATCTCAAGATCATGGCTGTCGATCCATTGTATGTATGTGCAAATCGTACTGAACATGTAATATCATTTCCACCATTATATTGAACATAACCAGCCATGGAATCGTAGTCTGGACAAATGAGAAAAGCACAATTGCACCACTAGGTGGATTAAAACAGGTTTTTATTTTGGGAATGCGTCGAGTTGAGACGAAAACGTAATATGATTAATAACGAGGATAACAATTTCCGAATGTAGAGAGAAATTTATGAAAAATTACGATTTCCATTCGACTCTAGCAGGTCCTGATCGATTTTGATGAGCATTTGATTTTTGTTGTATGGCCATTTATATGTATAGGTCAAATGTTTAAAAACGGTAATTTAAGGTCAAGATAGCATCATTCTGAAACCGCCAATTTCGGAGGTTTAGTATTTTCGATGAGTTTTACAAACGTTAAACAGCGCATCATTTGATAAAATAATTTTGACGGTATATCGTCCAAGAAGTATTTATGGTGAATTTTCTCAGGTTAATATTCATGACTACAATAAAGTCTCAACAAATTCGCTAAAGACACGAACTCTGTTACTATTTTCTGAAAAATAATTCTGCATAATTTTATAACTTCAAAAATTATGGTTTCGGTATTATGCCGTTTGGACAGTAAGATCGATTTTCACCAAACCCCCACCAAACCGAATTTATGGCTACGCCGCTGACTTCAAGTAAGTAGAAACAAAGTCGTTCTACACTCGTTCACAAGAAACTTCTTCGAATGCTGAATATCTATTATAATACATTGAAACCCCGATTTTATCAGCCAAATATGAACACATGTTTGATGGGCTCTGGCAGACGAACAAGACTGAATTCGAGTAAATCCTTTCTTGAGCATGTTTCCTTATCATGAAGATGGAAATATACAAAAATAAAAAAGTTAATCATAATCAGAAATAGTTATCAGACCACATCAAGGGACGGGAAGAATATTTTAACAGCTTCAGTTTATCATAAAAAAAATTGCCTGATTTAGTCAATGTCCCCATTTTGTCAGCCTAAAATACACCATGAGACTGATAAAAATGGGTCTTTATTGTATGTATTATTCACTGTGTTTCACATTAATAGGTACATTTCATTTTTGGGGATTTTTTATTGCATCGAAGTACAAGAATTTTCAAGTTTTCAAGGGACTATAGACTTCTTCCAAAATTTGGCGAACCTATTCCAATTCCAATTAATCGGTATACTTAAGGGTTTATATGTTGCAGGTAGAGAAAATACTGAAATTTTCAGTTTTTTTCCTGCACGATATTAAGAAAGCTTATTAAACAATTTTTCCTAATAAGTTTGTGAAAATTATAAACTATTTGAATTTTTTTAATAGTTTCATTTTTTATTTAACCGTGATTTTTTAATAAATAGTGACCATCGTTTCACAACGTAGTCTATTTTTCATGGCTTGCGGTGAGCACGATCTCTCGAATTGCTGAACTGAAAATTATGGAATAGGAATTAATTTTTAGTATCCTCTACAGATTTAACTCGCCCCGCGGATAGCTCTGAATTAGACCCGCTGGTGCCCTAAGACGATTTCGCTAGATTTTCAGAGCACTGTGCACCCAATGCATCAACGCAAGTGACGGAAGGTTATCGAAAAGTTTCGTGAAAATGAAAATTCCAGTAATGATGATGATTTTCCTAAACGGTTCGTTTTCGAGAGGTTTTTATTTGTTCTTTGGCATTAGGATTAGGGATAATGATTCAAATCAAGGATACTACGGGGAAGTCACCTTTAGAAAAAGTCGATGTCGAAGTAAAATTTGGAACTATGCACGCATGCACTTCAGAGGTAGCGTGATATCAGGAGCTGCGATTTCATTTCAACTCTTTTTTGTGAAAAGGGCGATACTTACAAATGTAAACATAAGGCTTTTTTCATACATGCGAATGAGGGCTTTGAAACGCAACAAATAGACCTAAAAATTTGGATTCTACGATATTGCTTTCTTAAACTACAGCAAAAAATACAACGGGTGAAACTGTATTTTTGTTTGTTTATTTAAGGTTTCGCCCTCCACGCTCCATGCAAACAAACAGGGCGATTCTTTTTTTGCTGGCAATTTAGAGGCGAAACTGCTATTTTCGTATTTTTTAGGATTATCAAGCTGATACCAGCTGTAAATAGTAACAATGATCTCTATTGAAAAAAAAAACACGGACGAAATCGGTGGTGTAGAACGGTAGTTATTGTAAAAAACCTGTTTTAATCCACCTAGCGGTGCAATTGTGCCTTTCTCATTTCTCTAAACTATGGCACGGAGGCTTTTTATGTTCAACATAATTGTGGAAATGTCCATTACATTCTTAGTACACTTTGCACTTATACACAATGGCATGCCAGCCACGAACTTGATGAGCTACGTGTCGACGGTGAAACACTTGAAACAAAAAAAATATCATACTCCATTAGCCTAATCATCATTAGATCAATGTTATCTGCTTGCTAACTCATTTTGTCATGCGGGGCTGGGTATGTGAAGAGGGCGAAAGTCCCATGAACGAACGACTCCCCAGCTTAAATTGGTATGCTTTGTGATACAGTGGTGGTTTAAAGATGATGGGGTTGAAAGGGAGGGGTATGAGGGCTGGATGGGGTGGTGGTCTGAGGGGTGATTTAAGGAGATTTTTAAAGGAGGGGCGCGAACAGTAGAGGGGGGGGGGTGTAATCCCTCTCCGTAAACCATCAACTACGCCTCTGTTAAAATCCAGAAACCCTAAACGAGTCGAAAAAAAATTTAGGTTGACATTTTTCAGAGTGATTGCATAACCTTTCTATATGAGAAAGGCAAAAATGTGCCAAAATCCAAAAAAGTGAATCGTAGTCAAATTTTTTTTTCGAGT